>NC_042983.1:33308890-33311390 GCF_901001165.1 Salmo trutta | reverse complement strand
GTAAAGCACAACTCTTTTCCCAATTTACCTTTGCAGAGGATATTCCCCTAAAACGATCAACCATTAGACTCAAACTATCCACCTCTGCTTGATTTTTCACTAAATAACTACATCATCAGCATAGGCTGAGAGACGAATAGGAGGAATATCCCTTGAAAGGTTCACCCCTTCAATGCGACTTCTTATGCTATTTAGTAGTGGCTCTATAGCAATGGCATATAACATTCCCGACAAAGAACATCCCTGCCTAATACCACTACACACTTTAAAAGGAGCACTCAAACCACCGTTAACTTTCAATACACTTTCAATGTCACCATATATCACCTCTATCATGGCAATAAAACCAGAGCTGAACCCAAACGCCTCCAAAGTGTGCCATAAATATTGATGTTCAACTCGGTCAAATGCCTTTTCCTGATCAATTGAAATTAGACCAGCATCCAACCCAATAGCCCTAGAGACGTCCAAAAAATCACGAATCAGAGAAATGTTATCCCCTATCTGCCTGCCAGGAACACAGTAGGACTGGTCCGTATGTATGATTTGCCCCATCACCTCCCTCAACCTGTTGGACAAAGCTTTTGACAGGATCTTATAATCAGTGCACAATAAAGCCACCGGCCTCCAGTTCTTCACCTCCCTAGGGTCACCCTTTTTGGGCAGTAGGGTGAGGACAGCCCTTCTGCAGCTTATTGGTAGTAACCCTCCGGTTAAACTATCATTAACCTGTCTGGGCTAGGGGGCAGTATTGAGAATTTTGGAAAAATATGTTCCCATTTTTAACTGCCTCCTACACCAACTCAGAAGCTAGAATATGCATATTATTGTTCAGGTTTGGATAGAAAACACTCTGAATTTTCTAAAACTGTTTGAATGGTGTCTGTGAGTATAACAGAACTCCTATGGCAGGCAAAAACCTGACAAGGTTTCAAGCAGGAAGTACCCTGTCTGACAAGGAGTCGTGCGTCTTGCATCTTTTTATTGAAAAGTAAGGATCTTAGCTGTAACGTGACAATTCCCAGGGCTCCAATAGGCTCTCAGAGCCCGCGAAATAACTGAAGGTTTACGAGGGAGCCTCAGGTTGAAACATATTATCGCCTTTTGTAAGTGGATGCTCCGAGGACCTTTGAATGATGCGCGTGCATGAGTCGCTTCTGAGGAGAAATTTTATTCGGCTGTTTAGGCTCAATGCATACTCCCGGTCGGAATATTATCACTTCTCTACGACATAAATGGCATAAAAATTGGTTTTAAAACAGCGGTTGACATGCTTCGAAGTACGGTAATGGAATATTTAGACATTTTTGACAAGCCAACGCGCCATGCGCGAAACCGGGAAGAAGCATTCTAGAACTCACGAACAAAACGTCGCTGTTTGGATATAACGATGGATTATTTGGGACCAAACCAACATTTGTTATTGAAGTAGAAGTCCTGGCAGTGTATTCTGATGAAGAACAAGCAAGGTAAGAACATTTTTCTTATAGGAAATGTGATTTTGGTGGATGCTGACCTGGGTGGGTATCTAAATAGCTAGCCCTGTAATGCCGGGCTATGTACTTAGATTATTGCAAAATGTGCTTCATCCGAAAAGCTATTTTAAAATCGGACATATCGAGTGCATAGAGGAGTAATGTATCTATAATTCTTAAAATAATTGTTATGCTTTTTGTGAACGTTTATCGTGAGTAATTTAGCAAACTGTTAGTAAATTCAACGGAAGTTTGCCGGGGGTTATGCGTTTTCTGAACGTCACATGCTAATGCAAAAAGCTGTTTTTTGATATAAATATGAACTTGATTGAACAGACATGCATGTATTGTATAACACAATGTCCTAGGTGTGTCATCTGATGAAGATCATCAAAGGTTAGTGCTGCATTTAGCTGTGGTTTGGGTTTATGTGACATGATATGCTAGCTTGAAAAATGGCTGTCTGATTATTTCTGGCTGGGTACTCTGCTGACATAATCTAATGTTTTGCTTTCGTTGTAAAGCCTTTTTGAAATCGGACAGTGGGGTTAGATTAACGAGATTCTTGTCTTTAAATAGCTGTAAAATAGTCATATGTTTGAGAAATTGAAGTAATAGTATTTCTAACGATTCAAAAATCGCGCCACTGGAATATCAGTAGCTGTTACGTAGGTGGGACGAAATCGTCCCACATACCCCAGACAGGTTAACTACTGCTAGCCAATCCTCTCCCAACATAGCCCAAAAAGACTTCAAAAAGTCAACGGGAAGCCCATCAATGCCTGGTGCCCTTCCATTATCCATGCCTTTTAATGCAGTGTATAACTCCTGCAAAGACAATGGTTGCTCAAGCTCAACCTGAGCTTCTGCAGCCACCTGTGGGAGCCCATCAAGGAACTGCTGTGTCACTGTTTTATCCTCTTTGTCCTCACACTTGTAGAGCTCAGCATAGAACTCTACTGCCCTCTTTCTAATTTCACTAGGTCTAGTGAGCTCTTGTCCAACAGCTGATTTGAGACAATGAA
>NC_042983.1:33233890-33301390 GCF_901001165.1 Salmo trutta | reverse complement strand
GTGAGAGAGAGGGGGAGAGAGAGGGGGGGAGAGACAGCGAGGGAGGGAGGGAAGGAGGGGAGAGAGAGGGAGAGAGAGAAGGAGAGGGAGGGAGCAGGGATGGAGGGGGAAGAAGGGGGAAGCAGGGAGAGAGAGATAGGAATGAAATCACACCTACCACTTGAACATCTGAGGGGACTCTGGACAGGAAGTCCAAGAGCTCGTTGTTGTCAATGGTATACGGGTCACGGAGCTTCTTGCTGAATTTATTCACCCCTGCAGGGAGCGGGGGAAAGAGGGAGGAGAGCTGTTCAGCGCATGAGTCACAAGAGCTCACCTACTTTCTTTCTCTCTCTTTCTCACACTTTCTCCCTCTCGCATTCTCCCCCTCTTTTTCTCTCTCTGTATCATCACAGCCCACTTTCAGCCCTCAATGTGTTTCAAAGCAGAGTGCAGACACCATGAGAGACCAGAGCTCCCCTCTCCACCCCTCAAGAGATCCTACTGCTCAGCTCCCTAAGCAACTGTGGCATGGAAGTAGAAATTATGATCTATCCCCAATCTAGCCTGTCATAATGGATATACTTCGTTAAGGTACTATACTGCTCCATTGTTGTCTCATAAACGCAATAGTCATTAGAATGGATTTTTAGGCACTCACCCCAGGCCAGGACGATGTAGCGTAGGGGGATATAGTAGATGAGAACAGTGGCCACACATAGAGCCACGATGGCCAACCAGCTTAGGAAAGGCACTGTCCAGTTAAAGGTGCTGTAAAGAGAGTAGGGGAGATATGTATTAGTACATTATAACAGCATGATTCACCTATGCGTAGACAGCATGCATCCTTTAGTTCTCCAACTTTACCCTCCAAGTGAAACTGACTAGGGAGTTTCACAAACTTTTCTGCCTATACTAAATGTGTGTACAATTTAAAAGCATTAAAAGCAACAACATTTCAGTCATTTAATGGACTCTCTCAATTTACAGTTAGTGCATTCATCTTAAGATAGGTACAGTAGGTGAGAAAACCGGATACACTCAGTCATAATAAGTAAAGTTTTACTTAATAATGTAGCTATAAACAGTCAGTACTAGGAGGAAAAGTGCAAGTCTTAATTCAAGAAAGGCAAGGGTGTTAGTTTTTTTGTGGGATTAATTCATGTAGCAGAAGCTTGAGTGTGTGTTATTGTGTATGTACAGTACCAGTCAAAGGTTTGGACACACCTACTTATTTATACTGTTTTATACATTGTAGAGGTGTGTTGGGTGATTGTCCTGTTGAAAAACAAATTATAGTCCCACTAAGTGCAAACCAGATGGGATGGTGTATTGCTGCAGAATGTTGTGGTAGCCATGCTGGTTAAGTGCGCCTTGAAATCTAAATAAATCACAGACAGTGTCACCAGCAAAGCACCACCACACTATCACACCTCCTCCACCATGCTTCATGGTGGGAACCACACACACCTACTCCGCATCTCAGAAAATCTCATATTTGGACTCATCAGACCAAAGTACAGATTTCCACCGGTCTAATGTCCATTTCTCGTGTTTCTTGGCCAAAGCAAATCTCTTCTTCTTATTGGTGTCCTTTAGTAGTGGATTCTTTGCAGCAAATCGACCACGAAAGCCTGATTCACGCAGTCTCCTCTGAACAGTTGATGTTGAGATGTGTCTGTTACTTGAACTCTGTGAAGCATTTATTTGGGCTGCAATTTCTGAGGTGCAGTTAACTCTAATGAACTTATCCTCTGAAGCAGAGGTAACTCTGGGTCTTCCTCTTCTGTGGCGGTGCTAATGAGAGCCAGTTTCATCATAGCGCTTGATGGTTTTTGCAACTGCACTGCAAATTTTCCGGATTGACTGACCTTCACGTTTTAAAGTAATGATGGACGGTCGTTTCTCTTTGCTTATTTGAGCTGTTCTCGTCATAATATGGACTTGGTCTTTTACATTTTTACATTTTAGTCATTTAGCAGACGCTCTTATCCAGAGCGACTTACAGTAGTGAATGCATACATTTCATACATTTTATCAATTTTTTTTTCGTACTGGCCCCCCGTGGAAATCGAACCCACAACCCTGGCGTTGCAAACACCATGCTCTACCAACTGAGCCACACGGGTCCAAATAGGGCTGTCTTCTGTATACCACTAGAAGGAAAGAAATTCCACAAATGAACTTTTAACAAGGCATACCTGTTAATGAAAATGCATTCCAGGTGAATACCTCATGAAGCTGGTTGAGAGAATGCCAAGAGTGTGCAAAGCTGTCATCAAGGCAAAGGGTGGCTATTTTGACTTGATTTGTTTAACACTTGTTTGGTTACTACATGATTCCATATGTGTTATTTCATGGTTTTGATGTCTTCAGTATTATTCTACAATGTAGAAAATAGTACAAATAAAGAAAAATCCTTGAATGAGTGTCCAAACTTTTGACTGGTACTGTATGTATGTGTGTGCGTGGTGTGTGAGTCTGTTTTCCAGCCAGCTCGACAGCGTTGAATAAGATGTGACAGGGACAGGACGGGTGGTGAGGGCACTGGTGCCAGGAAGCATTGGAGAGGCGGGCCAGGCGCCGAGGAGGAAGCTTACGACTCACTTCTTTATCCTTTCGCCATAGGATGCCACTTCATCCAGGGCATTTTGCACACTGATGCACACATCCTGGATGGCATACAGCTTGTTGATGAAGCCCTTTCTCTCCGGGTCCTGGAGGACAGTTAGAGAGAGAAGGAAAAAGAGGAGAAAGAGAGAGGGAGGAGAGAGAAAGAAAGAGGGAGAAAGAGAGAGGAGAAAGTGAGAGAGAGAGAGAGAGAGAGAGAAAGAGAGAGGAGAAAGTGAGAGAGAGAGGAGGAAGTGTGAGAGAGAGTGAGAGAGAGAGAAGGAGAGACAGAGAGAAAGGTGCTGGGCACATGCATCTTTCAACAAAGAAAACATTTAAAGAGCTTCAAAGACTTGAAAAGGGGAGCCAAATCACGAGATATCCTCCTTCCGTTGACTGACTACTCTCCAAGCTTTAATAGACATTTGAAAGTCTGCAGAACAAATCAGAATGTTTTCCCTCTTACACCGAGCACACAGGGAAATGGGAATATGTGATTATGGTGAATTTAGCTGAATGCCAAATGGATGATTGAATGTTTCGACTGCCAAGACAGGCTAGCTTTGTTGTTGGCAGCACACTATGATGTCATCAGAAGTGACATCATTATCATCATCAGCACCATGACGAGCTCCTCCTTTTCAACTTTTGATGGTTGAGAACATTAGCAGGCCATAAGAACAGAGAGTGACGCGGCAGGTCAATCTAAAAGCCTCTACTATTAGACACAAAGTACAAAAGAGGAAATCATGCAACAGTAAATGAGCTGCTGTAGGACTGACTGACAGACGAGTGGAACAGGATGTGGTGACTGACTGACTGACTGACTGACTGACTGACTGACTGACTGACTGACTGACTGACTAACTGACAGACTGGAGTGGGGAAGGATGTGGTGACTAACTGACAGACCGGAGTGGGACAGGATGTGGTGACTGACTGACAGACCGAAGTGGGACAGGATGTGGTGACTGACTGACTGACAGACTGGAGTGGGACAGGATGTGGTGACTGACTGACAGACCAGAGTGGGACAGGATGTGGTGACTGACTGACAGACCGGAGTGGGACAGGATGTGGTGACTGACTGACAGACCAGAGTGGGACAGGATGTGGTGACTGACTGACAGACTGGAGTGGGACAGGATGTGGTGACTGACTGACAGAACGGAGTGGGACAGGATGTGGTGACTGACTGACTGACAGAACGGAGTTGGACAGGATGTGGTGACTGACTGAATGAGTGGGTGAGTAAGGACAGAGAAAGATGCAGACTTTTGTGGTGGTGGTGGTGGTGGTGTGAACATGACTGGAGGAGTGGGGTCGCAAACCAGGACTCTCTGTCTCTGTCTCTACAACAGACAAAGATAGGAAAAAAGCATAGCACTGCTCCAGCATTTCACCACTACAGTGACCTGTGACCTGTCATGGAGTCCACCTGTAGTTTGTAAGGACCGTCATCTACTGTCAGGAAACACCAGATTCCCCAAATCATGTAATAGCTGAGGGAGCTGAGAGAGGAGGCAAGGGAAAGGCCTTAGAAAAGGAGGGATGCACTCCTAGTTTGAAAATGAACAGAATATTTCCACAGGGGTTGTATATCATTCAATGCTGATTATCAACCAGGTTTACTCAAAACTACTTCTCTTCAAAACCACTTTCCACTTCATGGCAGAATGGACAGTTATGGATGCCCACCTGTGTGTGAGAATTCTACAGGTCCATGCTGTGCTCATGGAGTTCAATACTGAAAGAGAACAGTCACATCACAGAAATAACAAGGGAATAATTCATCATTGAAGAGAATTAGTGGACCAGGAAAAGACACTCAACTGTTTGAGGCCCCAACCCCAAACTGTCCCCCAGAGACCCCCATCGCACCCCCTATACTCCTCTTCCTGCTCTTCCTGCAGGATCAGGTATTTGATAAATGAACACCGATGCAGCCAGGGAAACCACAAGGCCTCCCTGAAAAACCACACAGGACACGTAGATATAATTAGACAGGGTTATTTTCTTTTAAATATTTTTTCAAGCCTCCTTTCTTCCCCATCTGTTTTGTATTATTGGTTCCAACAAAGCCCAATGTCCAGGGTCCACTGTGTTGGGTTGTGTTGGGTTGGGCTTGGTGGGGTTTGGTGGGGCTTTGTGTTCTGGGCCTGGGGAGTGTTCTCGGAGCTCCGGGAGAGTGTTTGCGGGACAGGGGAGCGGTGTGAGAGAGCGAGCGGTGGCGGAGTGTAAGGGTTAGAGGTCATCAGAGTATTAACCATTGCCACATGCCCCTCTCAAACCATGGACTGACTCCAATTTCCTCCCTTCAAATGTAGGGCTGAGAGGAGTAACAAAAACACGGAGCCAGGGAGAGGCTTGTTTTGCTGCTCCCCAGCACGCCTCAGCACTACCTAGCACTCCCCAGCACTCTCCAGCACCCACATACTAAAGCAACCTGCTCTTAGACTGGGATGGAATCAACTAGCACACCACATGACCTTAGATAATTGTGATACAAACAGCTGGCTCTGCTGTGGTCCAGTAAAAAAACACCTTACAAATACCTTACAATACCCTTTGTTACATTATGCTAATTTTACCCTGCTTTTCTTTGCCTTGCCCATTCTTTTCGTAACCTTGACATCCATCGCAATGTTTGATTTTTAAAGGGGGTAGATCAGCTTTAATATTACAGACAGATTGTGGCTTCTATAATGTAATTGTCTGCATCATTTCCAATCCTCCATATATAGTTTTGTTGCATCATGACCTTGTCATACACTATAATTTCATCATTGAGGAGGGTGTTGCTATGCAGTACCCTGTCTGGGATGACAGCACCAATCACAGATCACTGTCAAGGTCAAAAGTTGCTTGTCTTCAAAAGTGGGTGTAAAAAAGGAGACAACGCAGACTCATGTCTGTTTCTTAGATACGGATTTGACTTTGACGTTCAGTGTTTGCACCCTTCACATTTTGAAACCTTCTTTCATGTTTGTATGTAAATGATACAGCTCCAGAAAATCGTATAGCGTCTGCTAAATCGTACATGCTGAAGTTCAAAAAGTCAATAGAATTGGTGGCCTATGTCCTAATTACTTGCATTGATGAGGCTATGCAATTGCTAACTTTAATTAGCAGTTGTGGAGTGGGTAACAGGCCATACAATGACTTCAAAGGAAATCCCAAGTAGAGAGAGAGAGAGAGAGAGAGAGAGAGAGAGAGAGAGAGAGAGAGAGAAAAAAAAACTTTTAAGATGGCAATACTAGACCCAATGGTAACCAAACAACACCCAAATCAACTATGTGTGTCCCATACTAATCTAATTTGCAGCATACCAATACGGTATGTGAAAGTTTGGCTTGCTTGTTTGCTTCAAGGTCTTTTCCTTTGTGACCCATCCTGCCGGCAGTGTGGAGGTACATTCTACTCATCTAATGTGTGCTGACATTTTACTGATTTGAAGAAGAAAACAACTTCTAAAAATGTTTTCCATCATTAGAGCTGTATTCATAATGAATGTGTGTGTGGAGGGAGGGTGGTGACAAGGGCCACTGGAGTGTCTGTCTGTGTTGGTGCATTTATTATAAAGTGTCGTCTAATTATGTCACAGAAAATTCTTGCACATAAACAAAATGCAGACGACTATCAACTCCCCTGAGTCTCTCGCCACCACCACTGTCTTTGAACTAGTTACTGACTTGGAGTCAGTGGTCCACCACTGTCTTTGAACTAGTCACTGACTTGGAGTCAGTGGTCCACCACTGTCTTTGAACTAGTCACTGACTTGGAGTCTGTCTGTCTGTCTGTCTGTCTGTCTGTCTGTCTGTCTGTCTGTCTGTCTGTCTGTCTGTCTGTCTGTCTGTCTGTCTGTCTGTCTGTCTGTCTGTCTGTCTGTGCACAGACCCATAAGGTTAGGTGTGTATGGTTTCTCATTCCTATTGGTTGCCCCTCTGTGGAGCTGGGTCTTTACTATAGGAACAGTGGGCCTGTCTTTCTGTCTGGTACTGGAATCACTCTGCTCCAACGTCTGTCAAACAGCCTTCATCACCCTATAGTCCTTATAGTGGTGTAGAGGGAGTACATATAAAAACAAGCCTTTGAGGATTCTGTTTACATTTTAGTCATTTAGCAGGCACTCTTATCCAGAAGCAATTAGGGTTAAGTGCCTTGCTCAAGAGCACATCAACATATTTTTCACCTACTCAGGTCAGGGATTCAAAACAGAAACCTTTCGCTTACTGGCCCAAAGCTCTTAACCACTACGCTACCTGCCACCCTTCTGTTCTGTGTTCGGTTGATCTGGACTCTGCTATTATAACTGTAAGTCCAGCATGGGGATGTGTGGTGGTGACTTACACACATGAACTCTATTCAGAGGAGTTGCCACCTAGAGGGTGACAGACAACTGTACCAATGTAGTAAAATGGGATGAAGATTCCCATTCATGCTGGTCTATGGTCAGTTTTGCACTTTCCCCCTTAATTGTTAAGGTTAGGATTTAGGGAGAGTAAGCTGATCCTAAACCTATGCCTAAGGGCAACTTCTAACCCAGATAATGCACATTCCAAGGGATCATTAGATCACCAAAGTGCTACCAACCTCTCCTCATGGACAGAGACATGATGATGTCATCAAACGGAGCCCCTACAGCACAGGCTTGAGCAGCAGCTCGGTATATTCCAGTTCAGTTAGCAGCTGGATAAACATCAGGACACCTGGAAGCCTGTGTGTGTGTGTGTGCATGTGTGTGTGTGTGTGTGTGTTGCCCTCTCCAACAGATAATTTAGTTCAATCTAAATCATATGGCACAGAGCCACTCATCAGCGGGATCTGATAGAGTTCAAGATGAAGGAACGCTCTATTTTACATCTGAGACAAATTGCATTGAGCCCCGCTGGTAGTGCTGAACATGAAAGCCCAGTGTTTCAGTGTGAGGGAGAAACGTTCTGCCGTCTATCAACTTGCTGGTCTTTTATATCCGCAAGATTTAGAGGGCTGCTTTTGCTGCTGGTGTATGTTTTTTTTATCTATGTTTATTTACGGTGTCTTCAGAAAGAATTCACACCTTTTGACTTTTTCCACATTTTGTTGTGTTGCAGCCCAAATTTTAAATGGATTAAACTGAGAATTGTTGTCACTTGCTTACATAAAACAACATAATGTGAAAGTGGAATTATGTTTTTTTGACATTTTTACAAATTAATAAAAATGGAAAAGCTGAAATGTCTTGAGTCAAAAAAAGTGCTTAACATGTCACATAAGAAGTCACTCTATGTGCAATAATAGTGTTTAACAATATTTTTGAATGACTGCCTCATCTCTGTACCCCACACATACAAAGAGTAAGGGAGGTTTTTCAATGTATCGCAGAGAAGGAGACCGATTGATAGAAAACAGACATTGAATATCCCTTTGAGCATGATGTACTTATTAATTACACTTTGGATGGTGTATCAATACACCCAGTCACTACAAAGGTACAGGAGTCCATCCTAACTCAGTTGCCGGAGAGGAAGGAAACCGCCCAGGGATGTAATGATGAAGACAATGGTGACTTTCAAAAATGTAAAGTTTAATGGCTGTGATAGGAGAAAACTGAGGATAGATCAACAACATTGTATTTACTTCACCATACTAACCTAAATGAAAAAAAGGAAGCTTGTACAGAATACAAATATTCCAAAACATGCATCCTAAACTAATACTGCAAAAAATGTGACAAAGAAATGAACTTTTTGTCCTGAATACAAAGTGTTATGTTTGGGGCAAATCTAATACAACACATTACCGAGTACCACTCACCATATTTTCAAACTGTGGTGGCTTCATCGTGTTATGGGTATGCTTGTAATCGTTAAGGACTGGGGAGTTTTTCAGGATAAAATAAATATGTAATGGAGCTAAGTACAGGCAAACTCCTAAAGGAATACCTGGTACAGTCTGCTTTCCACCAGACACTGGGAGATGAATTCACCTTTCCGCAGGACAATCATCTAAAACACAAGGCCAAATTTACACTGGAGTTGCTTACCAGGAAGAAAGTGAATGTTCCTGAGTGGCCAAGTTACAGTTTTGACTTAAATCTGCTTGAAAATCTATGGCAAGACCTGAAAATGGTTGTCTAGCAATGATCAACAACCAATTTGACATAATTTCTGAAAGAATAATGGACAAATTTGCACACTGCAGGTGTGGAAAGCTCTTGGAGGCTTACCCAGAAAGACTCACTGCTGTAATCACTGCCAAAGGTGATTCTGACATGTATTGACTCAGGGTGTTGATACTTATCTAATCAAGATATGAGTGTTTTATGTTTCACAACTTTTTTTAAAATACATTTTTCTTCCACTTTGACAGATTATTTTGTGTAGTTTAATCCCACTTTGTAAGAACAAAATGTAGAAAAAGTCAAGGGGTGTGAATGCTTTTTGAAGGTACTGTGTATTTATTTGCACTATCATTGTGAGTGTAAATATAAATACGTGAACGTGTGTGTGTGAACATGTTTGTGAGCACATGCATGTGTTTGAGTGCGTATGCCTGCATATATGTGTGTGTGTGTGTGTGGGGGGGGGGTGTTGACCTGTCAGCTATGTGTTGATCAGCCTACTGCTGAGCCAGTAGGCTGATCTATGTATGTGGAGCAGGTATCTCTATGGGGGGCACACCAGGGGGGAAACATGGAGGCGACGCTTGTCAGCATGTTGTGAGATTGTTAGCAGTTTGTTAAGGAAATACAACCTACAGTGACACTAGAGACAGTCTTATATACACACAGCCAAGTTAGGTTAACTGCATACTGCTTTGTGAATCGGAGGACAATGAGATTCCTGAAAATTTATTTAAACATGCTTAAATATTAAAACGAGAGATGTGCATAGGGTATGTCTCATTATATTTCTCATCAATGCTACCATTTTTTGTATGAGAGGAAGTAGTGTACGGTACGCTAGCGGATGAGGCATTTTGAACTCTATAGAGACAGTTGGTTCTTAATAACTGACCTTAGGCCATGAGAAGGAGGAAGGTCACCATTGGACACAATCTCAACTACATCTATAAAGATGGCATGGTAACAAAATCTGTCAGACTGTGTAATCTCACATGACATTATTCTGCCCTAACAGGCACATCAGAAAAATTTAACAAATATTTTTGACTGTATTCCACAGAAGTCAGGATGAGCCTGCAACACTGGCGACTGCTCGCTGCTGTGCTATAATTGCACCTGTTTTTTTGTGGCGCACAATAAAATGTAAATGTCAAACGTGACAGGATTCTAGGATAAGGCTCCCAGAGGGCATTTGAAAACAGTAGACATCCTAGAATCTCCCTCTTCAAGGCGACACCATTAACAACCCGACTTAGAATTAACAACGGCAGAACAACACCGACACATCAACACATCATGAGTAGACTAAACAATGTGTTTGACCCTCTCCTATGTGTTAATTGTGATATTTTTTTAAGTCACCACGTAACTTCCATCATCACGTAATGCTGAATGGTTTACGAGTAAAGCTCTACAGATCTACATGGGAGTGTGCTCAGTAAAAAAAGGCAGCTCTTACATCAGAATAGTAGAACAAACCTTCTGAATTTCATAAAACTGATATGAACAATGAGAACTAATCCAGTTCTAAGCCACCGGCACTGTTCATCAAAGTTCCTCACTAGAAGGGAAGAAAAAGAAGCTTGAAGTTGAACAGCTCATCTGCAGGACACGATTATTACCCCCAAGACAGTTTCCACAAACAGCCTCACCTGGGTGGGGATGCCTAGAAATGACACCTACTTTATTTATCTAGTTTATAAAAATTATCTGAAAAACAGGACCCTACAGCAGTGGCGTGTATTCATGGATGTTAAATCATTTTTCGTCTCTCTGGGTTGTCCTAATGTTCCTTCAATTCGCAAGAGGCTGAATGTACTTTATCTTACCGGAGAAAGTTTTCTAGCAAGCGAAACAGCGCCCCTCTGTCTCTGTATGTTTAGACTATCTATCTAAAAAAAGGTCTGGTCACAAAGAGTATGACATTTTTGCCACCCGTAACATTGAATGCAAGGGAAGCCAGTGAGCGTTTGAGAAAGGGAAAGGGAAAGGGGGATACCTAGTCAGTTGTCCAACTGAATGTATTCAACTGAAATGTGTCTTCCGCATTCAACCCAACCCCTCTGAATTAGAGAGGTGCGAGGGACTGCCTTAATTGACATCCACGTCTCCCGGGGAACAGTGGGTTAACTGCCTTGCTCAGAGGCAGAACAACATATTTTTTCCTTGTTCTTTGGCCTACCTTGATAAAAAAAGTATAACATAATAGCCAATCAGCGTTGAGCTAAACTCAACTGTGAATGGTCCTGACGCACCCCCAAAAAAGTGTCAAGAGAAGACAGTTTGGATTTGGCTTCACTCCTATCATAGAGAAATACATAATTGAGAGAAACAACTTGAATTGTTGTGTTGTCCTCAGGTGACTAGCTAGCCATCTAGCTAAAATTGCCCCTTTCCTAAATTAGTCATGGATAGAGATAGGGATTTGGATTTGTGGTTTTACTTAATTCTCCATACTGGCCAATGATTATAACGGCGATTCTGATCCAACCATAAAATACTGTACATTGTGCCCCTGGACTGAGAGGATGGAAGTTCAATATGTAGCTAGAAGGTAGAATGCTAATGTTAACTAGCTAACGTTGCCCATGAAAGGAAGTTAGGATAGCGAGCAAGCATTTTAGCCAGGTAGTCTAGGACAACAAAAACTAAAAGCGTGTTCTGTTTGACAGAGTCATGGACTGTTTCGTGAACATGAAAGAGAGGAGGATGGCATTGGCGTTTCACTACATGTAGGATGAGTCAACATATTCTTTCTACTTGCACGAACGCACGCACATAGACACACACAAATCAGAACCATGGACAGCCACATCATATTTAGCTTAAGTTGATTGGACTAAATCATTTTTGGTATCTTTTAGTTGTCACTGTATAAGACCAAGCATAGGTGATTTGATGATGTTGAAATGTTGAAGTTGAAATGGTGCTGGAATAGTGGAGGCAGCTCCTGTTTTCTTTGCGACCTGCGGTAACTCTGTGGTTCTAAATCAACAGTTGTTTAGTATTCCAAAAATGTCAGAAAAATGTACTTTCTTGACCATGCCGTAGGTCAAGTAACGGTTTGTTACATGCAATATGCTTTGTAGACTTCACCGTACAGAGGTTTCTCTTTGTTTTTGTGATGATGTGGTTGAATTTATTCTGCCACTGTGTCTTCTTATTGTCTCTGCCTTCGGCCTATATATCACGACATATGAACTAACAGGTTATAGAGCAAACAATGCAATTATCACAACACATAGGTTGTAATGTGGCTTTTGTTCTGGCTTGGCTTCCCCAGTGATTCTACCGACAATGCCCATGAGACAAACAGGTAAATACAGCAGTACAGTACAGTCTCTTTCAGACCGTTATAGACGCAGTTCTCAAACCAACCAGAAGGGGCAAACTGCAGGATCAAACCTGTTGGCTTGTGGCACCAAGCGAGTTCTATGTCTGATAACCATTCAGTCACCTTTAACCCATGAAGGTCAGTGATCTATCCTCATGGCCAGACCTTGACCACACTGTACCAGCGGCCGCCATAGAGGGCATGTCCTATTAGCAGACAATACTAACCTCCTCTCCCTCCGACCAGCTACAGATATCTCTGTGCTGCTGGCACCTTGCCAGCACGACATGAAAGAAGGCAGATGGTTCGTTTTGAAGCCGCAATTTTAATACATTATTTATTTCACATGTAATCCTTGGGTGAATATCTCTTTTTCCCCCTCCCTCTCTTTTCATAACCACATAAATATCTGTTTAACCGGTCCCCGAGATGCATGGCACGTTCTCCCCCCTAATCAAGCAGCGCTCACTCGCAGACACAAAGAGCCCTGGAAGGCATACAGGAGCTCACAGTTCCTTAACAGGGGAGGGGGGGTTGCTTCGACAGAGCCAAAGTCAAACTCCAGTAAACTGTGGCAGTTGAAGGTGGACCGTGCAGATGCCACGGTCTCTCATTCTAAATGAGGCTTTTCACCCAGCCCGTTCCCATGGCGAGGGTCGCTGTGACGACTGAGGATAAATATACACATAAGTACATAAAGGGGAGTATGTTGAAGGAGGTGGAGGAGGTTGATTTTCAGGTTGACCTCTACATCCCATGGCTCCATCCTAAAAGGCCTGGTGTGTGTGTTTGTGTTTGTGTGTTTATGTGTGTGTGTGTGTGTGTGTGTGTGTGCGTGTGTTTGTGTCTTTACGTGTCTGTGTGCTCTTCTAATGGGGCCAGAGTAGTGCTGCCATGATCACCTTTCCCATCTCCGACTGGGGCGTCTCACCTCAGCCAACCAGCCTTTCCATCAGAAGACTCAAGGTCGGCACAGTGGCCCTGGACCCGCCTCCACCCCTCTCCACCATCCAACCCCCTCACCCTGCCACGTTCCCCCCGCCTGCCCCCACCCTTGCCCCCCATCCCTGTTCTCTCCAGGTTCCCGGGTGGCAGTTTGTGATGAATGGGACACCGTTACTCTTCTCCTTTGTTGGCCTGGTTTAGCCGCTGCCCTCTTCCAAAAAAGGCCGTCACATTCACAACATCCCCAGCACTACACTACTCTCAGCCCTCCTTTGTTCTCTGAGAACCCAGGTTAAAGGAACAGGCACTTCAGGGAGGTATTAGGCATGTAGAGTAAAATATACTGTATGCATAATAAGTCCAATAGCACAAAGCCACAGGTTGATGCTATGTTTTCAATTAAACCTACCCCATTCATCCCTTAACGGAGGGAACATGTCTGGCCTTCAAACAGTGGAGACATTTTTCCTATCACAAATTGACACATAACAAAAAAAAAATTATTATGCACTATGGTGCAATATCAATGTAATATGACAGAGTAAGTCGTGCTGATAGTTAATTTGTTCTGATTCATCAACTTGCTTTACAAAATCAAGGCCAATTCATTCTGTCTTCATAACACCTGCAATGTCATTACGTATGTACGGAGATAAAACAAGAGATTGGGACAATTGGAACATTTACGTATTTTGAAACATTGTTTAAGAAAAAAGGCACATCACCACAAAGTGATGGGATTGTGCCTTCAAACGGAGAACAAAATATGCATCCTCAACGGTCATAACACATGTATGACTCTTGTTAAAAGAAAAGGAGCAACTGCCTCTTCCCATGTTTGACTTTGAGACACAGGCGCAGCAGCTGTCATGTGATGTGCTCCAGATTCCAGCCAATCAGAGGGCAGAGCGTTTGAATTCTCTGCTGGGGGGCTAAAACCATTGACAACTACGTGCTGTTTTCAAGGGATTGTTAAATACATTTTATAAATGATTTGGTTTTAATATCATCAACTCTTGAAGAGCATACTCAGAACTACACATTTCTGATTATTCCACATTTAGCTCTTTCATCAGAGTTATACAGCAAGTAACTGCATGCTTTATGATCAGAAAAACATCAATTGATCATGTCATTTCAGATACAGTACATGTGGGTAGCATATCCATTTGCCATGTAGCTAGCTAGCTAAGCAAACCATGTGTCATTTAGCTTGCTTCATCAGAGATTAGGCTTTTGTAAAGAGCTTGACATCGGTAAGTCCTTGTCTTGGTAAAGTTGTCAGTCGGACTACTGTCATCACCACTATAGATGGCAAGCAAATCAAACAATATTTGGATGTAGCCATCTAGTTTATCGCCTGAAAGTTAGCATGTTAACTAGCCATAATGACATAATCTGTTATTAGCTAACTAGCCAATTTGATGTGATCCATCAATAAATGTAGCCTATCTTAGAAACAATGTTGAAAAGGGGATAACGTTGGATCTACTTACCACTATATTTAGCCAATTGAACACAGTTTCTACCGGTAGCTTGCAAAGCAAACATTATCAGCTGACAGTACATTGGCAAATGCGTCCTCAAATGAGCCCACAAAGGATGGGAAATTAAACTAAACCACTCGTCAGTTATAGTTCACTTTTATTTATATCACTCAAATATCCAATTAATACTGGCCAATATTGAGAGATATCGTAAGGCTACCCTGCGTATCTGAAATGACATACTGATCATAAAGCATGCAGTGACTTGCTGTATTACTCTGATGATAGAGCTAAATGTGTAGTTCTGAGTATGCTCTTCAAGAGGTGATGATATTACAGCCAAATAGTTAACATTTATAACAATCACTTGAAACCAGTACCCAATGCTTTTAGCGGAGCTGGAGGACTCCTTGCCTCCCAGCAGGCCAATCGAACTCTCTGCACCTTATTGTGACATTTTATTGATTACGACCTATACTGTTGCTGGTTTTACAAGTACACATGCTTCACCAAGGCTGCAGGGTGCTGGTTGCAGTTCTGTTCGATATTCTGTACATCTTTGGACCTACAAGTCAAGACATCTGGATCATCTGGTGTGAATGTGTAGCTAATTAAAGGGTATTGAAGTAAACTAGCAGGCTGTGGTAGAAAGCGGGTAGGTAGCTGTGGCCCCTGAGGACAGAGGACAGGGCCCTCTTGGGTTAGCAACGGTGCAGAATCACAGCCAACCTGATATGACTTAATTGACCTCTAGAGCTCTAAGCAAGTAGGCATACACAAGTGTGAACACACACGCACGCACACACACACACACACACACACACACACACACACACACACAAACACACTCCAAGAGCTCACCCATACATCTAGCAAAGCATCCCAAGTGATGTAATGATTAGATAGAGGACTTGAGGTGCTATAAGCTCCTGTGATCTGTCAATGGTCACCTAACTTAAAGTGGGACTGACAGCGTTATAACTACTTTGCAGATATGAAACAAACAGACAATCATAATATCAATCAAAAACATCACATTTCCAGTTTATGCTACAAAACCAACTTTATAAGAGGTTTTAAAAATAGGTTATATTTGACTCAACGTTCCATGACGTACACTAAGGCATTGTTGGCAGAAATGATGGATGTAGTTAAATGCATGATTGATATAATTCACCAATACATTTCTTGGGAGTCCAAAAAACAATGCTATAAGGTTATAAATCACAGCTGATCTGGTACATTGTTTGCTGCCACCATTCGGGGCGCACTGTTTCAGTTTCAATGACTCAATATTTTGGACAAAAACGGACGAATGTAACTAAGACTGGGAATGTCTTGGGGCGGCAGGTAGCCTAGTGGTTACAGCGTTGGGCCAGTAACCAAAAGGTTGCTAAATCAAATCCCTGAGCTGACAAGGTAAAAAAAATGTTGTTCTGCCCCTGAACAAGGCAGTTAACCCACTGTTCCTAGGCCGTAATTGTAAATAAGAATTTGTTCTTAACTGACTTGCCTAGTTAAATAAAGGTTAAATAAATAAATTGGAGGACTGGGTGAGTCCCCTCATATTGTTTTTTTCGGTGGCTACACACAGCAAGAGATGCAGGTGTCATTTGGTTCACTAGCAAGAACTTGAACGACTTTTATCTTGTTAGCATATCTCTTGGTTCGCAAATTCACTCTGGCTATCTATTCAGAGTTTAGAGCACTCTCGTCTGAGCGTGCCAGAGTGTAGAATAACTGATGAATTTAAGAAGGAGCAACACCGACTGAATATGACCTGTGTCAGTAAACGTAGGCAAAAAAAAGTTATAGTTAGTCACAAACGCTCTTGATAACATGTAGCTAAATAGCTTAGCTAACCAGCTCTGCAAAGGGCGAGTAAACTGGTTAGAGGTGTTCCAGTTCAAAGTGAATGATGGCAGGCCCGTGTGGCAAATGACTTGTTGGCATAAAGGCCTACTGTAGCTCTGGTTGGCTGTAGCGCACCGGTTTGCATAGACTCCGGTTCTGGTTTTATTTACTGCAGTGTCTATTAATTGTCCAAACCCGTCGCCGCTTTCCCACTCTTTATTGCTGTAGAATTTTCACAAATGCCTTAGTATATGTAATTTCCAAACGTTCTAAGAATTTATGAAAATGTGAAAATGACCATATCTGTCACATGTATCTTCGTCTTCTGACGATATAACGAAATCATCGTCGGAAAAGGATGACCAATACGCAGCAGAGTCGATATAGTTCATCTTGAACATTTAATTAAATCAACACGAATACAAAAAACAACAAACAAGAAAACGAACGATAAACTGTCAGTCTGCAAAGCATAGGCTCAACACAGAACAATCACCCACAAATAACAACCACAAACACACCCTAATATATGGGACTCTCAATCAAAGGCAGATAGACAACACCTGCCTTCAACTGAGAGTCCCAACCCCAATCAACACAACATAGAAACACACTCACCAGACTAGACATAGAAATACATAAACATAGACTATAAACCAAAACCCCGGAAATACTAAATCAAACACCCTTTAACCAAACACACCACCCTGAACCACATGAAACAAATACCCTCTGTCACGTCCTGACCAAACTACAATACTAATTAACCCTTATACTGGCCAGGACGTGACAGTACCCCCCCCTTAAAGGTGCTAACCCCGGAAGCACCTTTAAAACAAAAAACAAAACAAAAACAACAACCCCAAACAACAAAACAAAAATTCCCTTCTACTAAAGGGAGGGAAGGGAGGGTGGCTGCCGTCAACGACGGCACTGTGCTACACCCCCCCTCCCCAACCCACCTATATCAGGAGGTGGCTCCGGTTCAGGCCTTTCCCGGCAGTCGGGCCACTCTGGCAGTTCGGGGCAGTCTGGCCAGTCTGGCAACTCGGGGCAGTCTGGCAACTCGGGACAGTCTGGGCAGTCTGGCAACTCGGGACAGTCTGGGCAGTCTGGCAACTCGGGACAGTCTGGGCAGTCTGGCAACTCGGGACAGTCTGGGCAGTCTGGCCACTCCGGCAGTTCAGGGCAGTCTGGCCACTCCGGCAGTTCAGGGCAGTCTGGCCACTCCGGCAGTTCAGCGCAGTCTGGCCACTCCGGCAGTTCAGCGCAGTCTGGCCACTCCGGCAGTTCAGCGCAGTCTGGCCACTCCGGCAGTTCAGCACAGTCTGGCCACTCCGGCAGTTCAGCGCAGTCTGGCCACTCCGGCAGTTCAGCGCAGTCTGACCACTCCGGCGACTGTTGACTGGCGGGCAGCTCCGGCGACTGTTGACTGGCGGGCAGCTCCGACGACTGTTGACTGGCGGGCAGCTCCGACGACTGTTGACTGGCGGGCAGCTCCGACGACTGTTGACTGGCGGGCAGCTCCGACGACTGTTGACTGGCGGGCAGCTCCGACGACTGTTGACTGGCGGGCAGCTCCGACGACTGTTGACTGGCGGGAAGCTCTGACGACTGTTGACTGGCGAGGCTGGGTTTACGCACTTGCAGGCTAGTGCGGGGAGCGGGAACAGGACGAGTCGGACTGGGTTGACGCACTTCCGGGTCCGCACGAGAGACAGGAGCTGGAAACCCAGGGCTATGGAGGCGCACAGTCGGTCTAGATCTTACCTCCTGCACAACCCGCCTTGGCTGGATGGAACTAGTAGCCCTGTACGAACGGAGTGCTCGTACAGGGCAGACTGGGCTGTGCAGGGGCCTGATGGTAGCCGTGCGTAGAGCGGGAGTTGGGTAGCCTAGTCCTCGGAGGCGTACCGGCGACCAGATGCGCTGCGCAGGCATCCTCCTACCAGGCTGGATGCCCGCTCTAGCACGGCACCTGCGAGGGGCTGGAATAACTCGCACCGGACTGTGCGTGCGTATGGGTGAGATAGTGCGCTTCTCAGCAAAACACAGCGCTCTCCACCCCATACGCTCCTCCATATAACCACGGGTAGCTGGCTTCCGGCTCTTCCTTCGCCTAGCCAAACTACCCGTGTGCCCCCCCAAAAAACTTTCTTGGGGGTGCCTCTCGTGCTTCTCCCTCAGCGCGTCTCTGGCCTTGTACCACCGCCTCTCTGCCTTGGCTGCCTCAATTTCCCACTGCGGGCGGCGATACTCCCCAGCCTGGTGCCAAGGTCCGGCCCCGTCCAGAACTTCCTCCCAAGTCCCCTTCTCCCGCCAGTCCAACTCGAACGCCGTCTGCTCCTTCCTCTGCTGCTTGGTCCTTGAGTGGTGGGTGATTCTGTCACATGTATCTTCGTCTTCTGACGATATAACGAAATCGTCGTCGGAAAAGGATGACCAATACGCAGCAGAGTCGATATAGTTCATCTTGAACATTTAATTAAATCAACACGAATACAAAAAACAACAAACAAGAAAACGAACGATAAACTGTCAGTCTGCAAAGCATAGGCTCAACACAGAACAATCACCCACAAATAACAACCACAAACACACCCTAATATATGGCACTCTCAATCAAAGGCAGATAGACAACACCTGCCTTCAACTGAGAGTCCCAACCCCAATCAACACAACATAGAAACACACTCACCAGACTAGACATAGAAATACATAAACATAGACTATAAACCAAAACCCCGGAAATACTAAATCAAACACCCTTTAACCAAACACACCACCCTGAACCACATAAAACAAATACCCTCTGTCACGTCCTGACCAAACTACAATACTAATTAACCCTTATACTGGCCAGGACGTGACAATATCTAAGTGCTCGCTTGACAGAAAATATTTTAAAAAGTGTCATATTCTTCCTGGGGGTGTATATGAACAGATTTTAAGAAGATTTCATGTTGCTAAAATGCTGTCAGTTCCACTTTAACACAGTGGAGATTTATCATATGGAGAACAGAAAAGGTCCATGGGACTTACATGAAACAATGATCGATGCATGATGATCTGGCCCATTATGTGGTTCAAAGAGCTAACTCCCCTGTCACAGAGGATGCAGTACATGCTATGGTTGTACCAGTGTCATTGTCTCTTTCAGTCTCTCTTTCCTTACTGGGAGGGATCCTACATTCCTGCAGTCATATAAGAGGGGGCACCTTTCCATGCTGGACCACCTCACCCCCCCGCCACCCCCTGAAGGGGATTGGGTTGGGGCGGGGTGGGGGATAACGACCGTGCGTGTGTGTTTTTTACGGAGCGAGCGTGTAAGTGAGACGAGGACAGGTACAGGCAGTACACAGAGAGCCTTGCAGGCGGAGCAGCTGGACAGACGAACGATGTGCCATAAAAGCCAGACAGAGACACCGGCAAGGCCAGGGGCGTGGCCACACTTACCAACATCACCCGTATCCACTCAAAGTGCCAGGAAGCCAACATATCCTCAAGGATATGGCTTTCAGGCAGTCGCCCGTCCTCCGAAGGGCCAGGTCTAGGCACCTTGTGGGTCAGAATAGATTAAGAGGTTTTTTAACCAGGGACATAAAGGAAGGGTTAAAATAAGGCTGAGAAGCAGACATCTGGGGGGAATAGGAGAGAGAGGGGTTAAAACAAGGCTGGGAAGCAGACATCTGGGGGGAATAGGAGAGAGAGGGGTTAAAACAAGGCTGAGATGCAGACATCTGGGGGGATAGGAGAGAGAGGGGATAAAACAAGGCTGAGAAGCAGACATCTGGGGGGATAGGAGAGAGAGGGGTTAAAACAAGGCTGAGAAGCAGACATCTGGGGGGAATAGGAGAGAGAGGGGTTAAAACAAGGCTGAGATGCAGACATCTGGGGGGATAGGAGAGAGAGGGGTTAAAACAAGGCTGAGATGCAGACATCTGGGGGGAATAGGAGAGAGAGGGGTTAAAACAAGGCTGAGAAGCAGACATCTGTGGGGATAGGAGAGAGAGGGGTTAAAACAAGGCTGAGATGCAGACATCTGGGGGGATAGGAGAGAGAGGGGTTAAAACAAGGCTGAGATGCAGACATCTGGGGGGAATAAGAGAGAGAGGGGTTAAAACAAGGCTGAGATGCAGACATCTGGGGGGAATAGGAGAGAGAGGGGTTAAAACAAGGCTGAGAAGCTGACATCTGGGGGGAATAGGAGAGAGAGGGGTTAAAACAAGGCTGAGATGCAGACATCTGGGGGGAATAGGAGAGAGAGGGGTTAAAACAAGGCTGAGATGCAGACATCTGGGGGGAATAGGAGAGAGAGGGGTTAAAACAAGGCTGAGAAGCAGACATCTGGGGGGAATAGGAGAGAGAGGGGTTAAAACAAGGCTGAGATGCAGACATCTGGGGGGAATAGGAGAGAGAGGGGTTAAAACAAGGCTGAGATGCAGACATCTGGGGGTAATAGGAGAGAGAGGGGTTAAAACAAGGCTGAGAAGCAGACATCTGGGGGGAATAGGAGAGAGAGGGGTTAAAACAAGGCTGAGAAGCTGACATCTGGGGGGAATAGGAGAGAGAGGGGTTAAAACAAGGCTGAGATGCAGACATCTGGGGGGAATAGGAGAGAGAGGGGTTAAAACAAGGCTGAGAAGCAGACATCTGGGGGGATAGGAGAGAGAGGGGTTAAAACAAGGCTGAGAAGCTGACATCTGGGGGGAATAGGAGGGAGAGGGGAAAATAATCCACCTGATGTGTTAGAAAAAAATGGCAAACAATGTAGCACACTGCTGAACAAGACAATATACTTTTCTCCCCTCCTTTTTGTTTTTTTCCTTCCCTCTCTATTAGCCAAACATGATTAAAATGCAGTTCCTATGAGCATCTCCGGGAAAAAAAGGTGGGTGAAAAAAAGGAAGAAAAAAATAGGCAAAAAATGTGAAAAGCGTATTTTACAGCGTGAAGCTTTTCATCCTTCAGAGGCAGGGAGAAGAAAAGAACTCCAAGCAGCTCTAACTTTTTTTTTCTCCCATTCTCCTCTGCATTTAAAAAAACCCTGAATGTGTTACCTGAGGACACGCATGGCGAATCACAAGCCCAATAGCCCCAGAGCAACTTTTCAGTCACACTTTTTAGAGTATTAAAAATAATCCCCCGCGTACTCTTTAGACCAATTATATCGTAGCGTGCAGCTATCGGCAGATCTGCGTGCTGCTGCGGCTCTGGCGGCTCCTGCTATCTGCAGATAAGCACCAGCTCCCTCCACACCCAGATCCACACTGTCACAATGCTAACCGAACCAGGATCAGATCTTGCAGAATTACACACTGCTGAGAGGTTACCTGCGTTTTACTCTCTAATGTCAGGGAGACAGGAAGAGAGATAGAGAGGGAGAAAAACAGATAAAGAAAGAGAGGGAAAGGGAAGGATAGAAAGAGCAGCACAGAAACAACGAGAGTACAGAGAGAGAGAAAACGAGAGATAGATGGAGAAGAAGAAGAGCGAGAGAGAGAGAGGGGTAACGATAGATGTGAAATGGGGTGCAGCGTATTAAGTTTCTGCTGTTAAGCCCAGGGGTTGTAGGAATGGGAGTGGGTTGCTATGGCGCCCTGGGTGTTGACGTAGCGATACAGCAGTGGTTAATACCCAGGCACCTGCCAGGCCATCGATAAACACAGAGCTGCTATCAGGCTGCCACAGCTGCCTTGCACCCTCATTAGATCCTCCACATGGTAATGGCAAAGAGATTAGCAACTTTTTATTAGCAGATAGAATCTTCCTATTCTCGCCTAAACAGGATAGCAGTCATATCACTTGATTTTTTTCTTTCTCTCTGATTGATTGTCAGGCGGAACCCACTGAAAGCCCCCATTGATTTCTTGTGTTTTTAACAAAACACAATAAATGATTAAGACAAATAGTGTTTTTACGTGAATTATACTGAACAATGTTGCAGTGTGTTCCCTGTGTGTGTGTGTTCCCCGTCCAGTAGCTGTGTGTTCCCTGTGTGTGTGTGTGTTCCCCTTCCAGTAGGTGTGTGTTCCCTGTGTGTGTGTGTTCCCCGTCCAGTAGGTGTGTGTGTGTGTATTCCCCGTCCAGTAGGTGTGTGTGTGTGTGTTCCCCGTCCAGTTCCCTGTGTGTGTGTGTGTGTGTGTGTGTGTGTGTGTGTGTGTGTGTGTGTGTGTGTGTGTGTGTGTGTGTGTGTGTGTGTGTGTGTGTGTGTGTGTGTGTGTGTGTGTGTGTGATTCTCCTTCTGGGAGAGGGATGATAAAAAGCCTGCCTCAGCACTACAGAGAAGAAGGATTAAAATATAAAGAGATGACTAGAGAGAGGCAGCTTTTCATATTTCAAGAGATCCTTACTTTAACTTAGCATATTCATCACAACTGAATCCCCATGAATGTTAGATTGAATAGTAGAGAAATGTCTGTGTTATTCACATTGTGCGTCTGTATATACAGTAATGTCTAGGAAGCATATTGGGGAAAGGGGATAGACAAGTGTTTAACAATCGGAAAATCTATGCTGTACATACACCTAATAATACATTTAGTTTCAGCCTAAAGAAGAATGTTTCAAATGTTAATGAGTCAACATAACAAGAAACAAACAATGCTTTCTAGAAACGATACCACTCAGGGTACCTCACTGTAACATGTGACCTACAGCAGTCAAAGTTCTGTCCTGGTATGTGTCTAAACCAAGCCTGGAGTGTACGTACAGGCCTGTATGTGTACCATACAAATTCAAATACTCTTAAAGGACAGAGAGAGTACACCCAGCATCACACAGAGAGAGACACAGGGAGGAAGAGAGAGACACCGGGATGAAGAGAGAGACACAGGGAGGAAGAGAGAGACACCGGGAGGAAGAGAGAGACACCGGGATGAAGAGAGAGACACAGGGAGGAAGAGAGAGACACCGGGAGGAAGAGAGAGACACCGAGAGGAAGCGAGAGACACAGGGAGGAAGAGAGAGACACCGGGATGAAGAGAGAGACACCGGGATGAAGAGAGAGACACCGGGGGGAAGAGAGAGACACGGGGGGAAAGAGAGAGACACCGGGGGGAAGCGAGAGACACAGGGAGGAAGAGAGAGACACCGGGGGGAAGAGAGAGAGAAGATGGAATGGGGGGGAAGAGAGAGACATGGGGGGGAAGAGAGAGACACCGGGGGGAAGAGAGAGACACCGAGAGGAAGAGAGAGACACAGGGGGGAAGAGAGAGAGAAGATGGAATGGGGGGGAAGAGAGAGACATGGGGGGGAAGAGAGAGACACCGGGGGGAAGAGAGAGACACCGAGAGGAAGAGAGAGACACAGGGGGGAAGAGAGAGACACCGGGAGGAAGAGAGAGACACCGGGATGAAGAGAGAGACACAGGGGGGAAGAGAGAGACACCGGGAGGAAGAGAGAGACACCGGGAGGAAGAGAGAGACACAGGGGGGAAGAGAGAGACACCGGGAGGAAGAGAGAGACACCGGGAGGAAGAGAGAGACACCGGGAGGAAGAGAGAGACACCGGGAGGAAGAGAGAGACACCGGGATGAAGAGAGAGACACCAGGAGGAAGAGAGAGACATGGGGGAAGAGAGAGACACCGGGATGAAGAGAGAGACACCGGGATGAAGAGAGAGACACCGAGAGGAAGAGAGAGACACCGGGATGAAGAGAGAGACACCGGGAGGAAGAGAGAGACACAGGGTGGAAGAGAGAGACACCGGGAGGAAGAGAGAGACACAGGGAGGAAGAGAGAGACACAGGGAGGAAGAGAGAGACACCGGGGGGAAGCGAGAGACACCGGGAGGAAGAGAGAGACACAGGGAGGAAGCGAGAGACACCGGGATGAAGAGAGAGACACCGGGATGAAGAGAGAGAGAAGATGGAATGGGGGGGGGAAGAGAGAGACAGGGAGGAAGAGAGAGACACAGGGGGGAAGAGAGAGACACCGGGAGGAAGAGAGAGACACCGGGAGGAAGAGAGAGACACAGGGGGGAAGAGAGAGACACCGGGAGGAAGAGAGAGACACCGGGAGGAAGAGAGAGACACCGGGAGGAAGAGAGAGACACCGGGAGGAAGAGAGAGACACCGGGATGAAGAGAGAGACACCAGGAGGAAGAGAGAGACATGGGGGAAGAGAGAGACACCGGGGGGGAAGAGAGAGACACCGAGAGGAAGAGAGAGACACAGGGGGGAAGAGAGAGAGAAGATGGAATGGGGGGGAAGAGAGAGACATGGGGGGGAAGAGAGAGACACCGGGGGGAAGAGAGAGACACCGAGAGGAAGAGAGAGACACAGGGGGGAAGAGAGAGACACCGGGAGGAAGAGAGAGACACCGGGAGGAAGAGAGAGACACCGGGAGGAAGAGAGAGACACCGGGAGGAAGAGAGAGACACCGGGATGAAGAGAGAGACACCAGGAGGAAGAGAGAGACATGGGGGGGAAGAGAGAGACACCGGGGGGAAGAGAGAGACACCGAGAGGAAGAGAGAGACACAGGGGGGAAGAGAGAGAGAAGATGGAATGGGGGGGAAGAGAGAGACATGGGGGGGAAGAGAGAGACACCGGGGGGAAGAGAGAGACACCGAGAGGAAGAGAGAGACACAGGGGGGAAGAGAGAGACACCGGGAGGGAAGAGAGAGACACCGGGATGAGAGAGAGACACAGGGGGGAAGAGAGAGACAACCGGGAGGAAGAGAGAGACACCGGGAGGAAGAGAGAGACACAGGGGGGAAGAGAGAGACACCGGGAGGAAGAGAGAGACACCGGGAGGAGAGAGAGACACCCGGGAGGAAGAGAGAGACACCGGGAGGAAGAGAGAGACACCGGGATGAAGAGAGAGACACCAGGAGGAAGAGAGAGACATGGGGGAAGAGAGAGACACCGGGATGAAGAGAGAGACACCAGGAGGAAGAGAGAGACACAGGGAGGAAGAGAGAGACACCGGGGGGAAGCGAGAGACACCGGGAGGAAGAGAGAGACACAGGGAGGAAGAGAGAGACACAGGGAGGAAGAGAGAGACACCGGGGGGAAGCGAGAGACACCGGGAGGAAGAGAGAGACACAGGGAGGAAGCGAGAGACACCGGGATGAAGAGAGAGACACCGGGATGAAGAGAGAGAAAAGATGGAATGGGGGGGGAAGAGACAGACAGGGAGGAAGAGAGAGACACAGGGTGGAAGAGAGAGAGACACAGGGGGGAAGTGAGAGACAGGGAGGAAGAGAGAGACACAGGGTGGAAGAGAGAGAGACACAGGGGGGAAGTGAGAGACAGGGGGAAGAGAGAGACACAGGGGAGGAAGAGAGAGACACCGGGAGTAAGAGAGAGAGACACAGGGAGGAAGAGAGAGACACGGGGAGGAAGAGAGAGACACCGGGAGGAAGAGAGAGAGACAGGGGGAAGAGAGAGACACAGGGGAGGAAGAGAGAGACACCGGGAGTAAGAGAGAGAGACACAGGGAGGAAGAGAGAGACACGGGGAGGAAGAGAGAGACACCGGGAGGACGAGAGAGACACAGGGAGGAAGAGAGAGACACAGGGAGGAAGAGAGAGACACGGGGAGGAAGAGAGAGACACAGGGAGGAAGAGAGAGACACAGGGAGGAAGAGAGAGACACCGGGAGGAAGAGAGAGACACCGGGAGGAAGAGAGAGACACAGGGAGGAAGAGAGAGACACGGGGAGGAAGAGAGAGACACCGGGAGGACGAGAGAGAGACAGGGGGGGAAGAGAGAGACACAGGGGAGGAAGAGAGAGACACCGGGGAGGAAGAGAGAGACACAGGGGAGGAAGAGAGAGACACAGGGGAGGAAGAGAGAGACACGGGGAGGAAGAGAGAGACACGGGGAGGAAGAGAGAGAGACGGGGAGGAAGAGAGAGACACGGGGAGGAAGAGAGAGACACCAGGAGGAAGAGAGAGACAGGGGGGGAAGAGAGAGACAGGGGGAGGAAGAGAGAGACACGGGGAGGAAGAGAGAGACACCGGGAGGAAGAGAGAGACACCGGGAGGAAGAGAGAGACAGGGGGGGAAGAGAGAGAGACGGGGAGGAAGAGAGAGACACCGGGAGGAAAGAGAGAGACACCGGGAGGAAGAGAGAGACAGGGGGGGGAAAGAGAGAGACACGGGAGGAGAGAGAGACAGGGGGGGGAAGAGAGAGACACCGGGAGGGAAGAGAGAGACACCGGGAGGGAAGAGAGAGACAGGGGGGGGAAGAGAGAGACACGGGGAGGAAGAGAGAGACACCAGGAGGAAGAGAGAGACAGGGGGGGAAAGAGAGAGACAGGGGGAGGAAGAGAGAGACACGGGGAGGAAGAGAGAGACACCGGGAGGAAGAGAGAGACACCGGGAGGGAAGAGAGAGAGACGGGGAGGAAGAGAGAGACACGGGGAGGAAGAGAGAGACACGGGGAGGAAGAGAGAGACACCGGGAGGAAGAGAGAGACAGGGGGGGGAAGAGAGAGACACAGGGGAGGAAGAGAGAGACACCGGGAGGAAGAGAGAGACACCGGGAGGAAGAGAGAGACACAGGGAGGAAGAGAGAGACACCGGTGGGAAGCGAGAGACACAGGGAGGAAGAGAGAGACACCGGGAGGAAGAGAGAGACACAGGGGGGAAGCGAGAGACACCGGGGGGAAGAGAGAGAGAAGATGGAATGGGGGGGAAGAGAGAGACACAGGGAGGAAGAGAGAGACACCGGGAGGAAGAGAGAGACACAGGGAGGAAGAGAGAGACACAGGGAGGAAGAGAGAGACACCGGGGGGAAGCGAGAGACACCGGGATGAAGAGAGAGAGAAGATGGAATGGGGGGGAAGAGAGAGACAGGGAGGAAGAGAGAGACACAGGGTGGAAGAGAGAGAGACACAGGGGAGGAAGAGAGAGACACCGGGAGTAAGAGAGAGAGACACAGGGAGGAAGAGAGAGACACGGGGAGGAAGAGAGAGACACCGGGAGGAAGAGAGAGAGACAGGGGGAAGAGAGAGACACAGGGGAGGAAGAGAGAGACACCGGGAGTAAGAGAGAGAGACACAGGGAGGAAGAGAGAGACACGGGGAGGAAGAGAGAGACACCGGGAGGACGAGAGAGAGACAGGGGGGGAAGAGAGAGACACAGGGGAGGAAGAGAGAGACACCGGGAGGAAGAGAGAGACACAGGGGAGGAAGAGAGAGAGACGGGGAGGAAGAGAGAGACACGGGGAGGAAGAGAGAGACACGGGGAGGAAGAGAGAGACACCGGGAGGAAGAGAGAGACACCGGGAGGAAGAGAGAGACAGGGGGGGAAGAGAGAGACACAGGGGAGGAAGAGAGAGACACCGGGAGGAAGAGAGAGACACCGGGAGGAAGAGAGAGACACCGGGAGGAAGAGAGAGACAGGGGGGAAGAGAGAGACACAGGGGGGGAAGAGAGAGACACCGGGAGGAAGAGAGAGACAGGGGGGGAAGAGAGAGACACAGGGGAGGAAGAGAGAGACACGGGGAGGAAGAGAGAGACACGGGGAGGAAGAGAGAGACACCAGGAGGAAGAGAGAGACAGGGGGGGAAGAGAGAGACAGGGGGGAAGAGAGAGACACAGGGGGGGAAGAGAGAGACACCGGGAGGAAGAGAGAGACACGGGGAGGAAGAGAGAGACACCAGGAGGGAGAGGAAGAGAGAGAAGATGGAATGGGATGAAGATAGAGAAAGGTAAGGGGAGGGAGGGAGAGAAAGAGGGAAGGAGAGAGGGAGAAGGCTGACATCTGTAGTAGAGGTGTGTGAGTGTGGTAAGCTTGTGAGCAGGACATGATTGCAGTGTGTATCCCATCTGGCTAGCGGTGGTCCTAAGGCAAGGGGAGAGCGACTCCAGTGACCAGCCATGGTAGTGAGGGTAATCTCAGAGCTCCTTCAGCTCGCTCTCGCGTACACACACACACCAAACACACACACACAAACGAAGACACAGAAACACACAGACCCTGGAGGTGATTACTTTACTACAGCTCTGGACAGCAGGCCGTGTAAGACAAGGCTGCAACATAGACGTCATTCAGCCCCTACAGATAATACTGTTTTATTTTATTTTATTTTATTTCACCTTTATTTAACCAGGTAGGCAAGTTGAGAACAAGTTCTCATTTACAATTGCGACCTGGCCAAGATAAAGCAAAGCAGTTCGACAACATACAAAAACACAGAGTTACACATGGAGTAAAACAACATACAATCAATGATGCAGTAGAAAAAAATAAGACTATATACAATGTGAGCAAATGATGTGAGATAATGGAGGTAAAGGCAAAAAAATGCCATGGTGGCAAAGTAAATAAAGTATGGCAAGAAAAAACACTGGAATGGTAGATTTGTAGTTTGAAGAAAGTTAAAAGTTAAAATATAAATAATATGGTGCAAAGGAGCAAAAATAAATAAAATAAATAAATACAGTAGGGGAAAAGGTAGTAGTTTGGGCTCAATTAAAGATGGGCTATGTACAGGTGCAGAGATCTGTGAGCTGCTCTGACAGCTGGTGCTTAAAGCTAGTGAGGGAGTTAAGTGTTTCCAGTTTTAGAGATTTTTGTAGTTCGTTCCAATCATTGGCAGCTGAGAACTGGAAGGAGAGACGACCAAAGGAGGAGTTGGCTTTAGGGGTGACCAGAGAGATATACCTGCTGGAGCGCGTGCTACAGGTGGGTGCTGCTATGGTGACCAGTGAGCGGAGATAAGGGGGGACTTTACCTAGCAGGGTCTTGTAGATGACCTGGAGCCAATGTGTTTGGCGACGATGATGAAGTGAAGGCCAGCCAACGAGAGCATACAGGTCGCAGTGGTGGGTTGTATATGGGGCTTTGGTGACAAAACGGATGGCACTGTGATAGACTGCATCCAGCTTGTTGAGTAGGGTATTGGAGGCTATTTTGTAAATGACATCGCCGAAGTCGAGGATTGGTAGGATGGTCAGTTTTACGAGGGTATGTTTGGCAGCATGAGTGAAGGATGCTTTGTTGCGAAATAGGAAGCCAATTCTAGATTTCACTTTGGATTGGAGATGATTGATGTGAGTCTGGAAGGAGAGTTTACAGTCTAACCAGACACCTAGGTATTTGTAGTTGTCCACAAATTCTAAGTTAGAACCGTCCAGAGAAGTTATGCTGGATGGGCGGGCAGGTGCAGGCAGCGATCGGTTGAAGAGCATGCATTTAGTTTTACTTGTGTTTAGGAGCAGTTGGAGACCACAGAAGGAGAGTTGAATGGCATTGAAGCTCGTCTGGAGGGTTGTTAACACAGTGTCCAAAGAAGGGCCAGAAGTATACAGAATGGTGTCGTCTGCGTAGAGGTGGATCAGAGATTCACCAGCAGCAAGAGCGACATCATTTATGTATACAGAGAAAAGAGTTGGCCCAAGAATTGAACCCTGTGGTACCCCCATAGAGACTGCCAGAGGTCCTGACAGTAGGCCCTCCGATTTGACACACTGAACTCTGTCAGAGAAGTAGTTGGTGAACCAGGCGACGCAATCGTTTGAGAAACCAAGGCTACTGAGTCTGCCGATGAGGATGTGGTGATTAACAGAGTCAAAAGCTTTGGCCAGGTCAATGAATACGGCAGCACAGTAATGTTTCTTATCGATGGCGGTTACGATGTCGTTTAGGACCTTGAGCGTGGCTGAGGTGCACCCATGACCAGCTCTGAAACCAGATTGCATAGCGGAGAGGGTGCGGTGGGATTCAAAATAGTCGGTAATCTGTTTGTTGACTTGGCTTTCGAAGACCTTTGAAAGGCAGGGTAGGATGGATATAGGTCTGTAGCAACTTGGGTCAAGAGTGTCACCTCCTTTGAAGAGGGGGATGACAGCAGCTGCTTTCCAATCTATGGGAATCTCAGACGACACGAAAGAGAGGTTGAACAGGCTAGTAATAGGGGTTGCAATAATTTCGGCAGATAATTTTAGAAAGAAAGGGTCCAGATTGTCAAGCCCAGCTGATTTGTAGGGGTCCAGATTTTGCAGCTCTTTCAGAACATCAGCTGAATGGATTTGGGAGAAGGAGAAATGGGGGAGGCTTGGGCGAGTAGCTGTGGGGGGTGCAGTGCTGTTGAATGCAGTAGGGGTAGTTAGGTGGAAAGCATGGCCAGCCGTAGAAAAATGCTTATTGAAATTCTCAATTATAGTGGGCTTATCGGTGGTGACAGAGTTTCCTATCCTCAGTGCAGTGGGCAGTTGGGAGGAGGTGTTCTTATTCTCCATGGACTTTACAATGTCCCAGAACTTTTTAGAGTTGGAGTTGCACGAAGCAAATTTCTGTTTGAAAAAGCTAGCCTTGGCGTTTCTAACTGCCTGTGTGTATTGGTTTCTAACTTCCCTAAAAAGTTGCATATCGCGGGGGCAGTTCGATGCTAATGCAGAACGCCACAGGATATTTTTGTGTTGGTTAAGGGCAGTCAGGTCTGGGGAGAACCAAGGGCTATATCTGTTCCTGGTTCTAAATTTCTTGAAAGGGGCATGCTTATTTAAGATGGAGAGGAAGGCATTTTTAAAAAATAACCAGGCATCCTCTACTGACGAGATGAGGTCAATATCCTTCCAGGATACCAGGGCCAGGTCGATTAGAAAGGCTTGCTCGTTGAAATGTTTCAGGGAGCGTTTGACAGTGATGAGTGGAGGTCGTTTGACCGCTGACCCATTACGGGTGCAGGCAATGAGGCAGTGATCGCTGAGATCTTGGTTGAAAACAGCAGAGGTGTAATTAGAGGGCACATTGGTTAGGATGATATCTATGAGGGTGCCAGTGTTTGCGGCTTTGGGGTTGTACCTGGTGGGTTCATTAATAATTTGTGTGAGATTGAGGGCATCAAGCTTGGATTGTAGAATGGCTGGGGTGTTAAGCATGTCCCAGTTTAGGTCGCCTAGTAGCACGAGCTCTGAAGATAGATGGGGGGCAATCAGTTCACATATGGTGTCCAGAGCACAGCTAGGGGCCGAGGGGGGTCTATAGCAGGCGGCAACGGTGAGAGACTTGTTTTTGGAGAGGTGGATTTTTAAAAGTAGAAGTTCAAATTGTTTGGGTACAGACCTGGATAGCAGGACAGAACTCTGCAAGCTATCTCTGCAGTAGATTGCAACACCGCCCCCTTTGGTCGTTCTATCTTGTCTGAAAACGTTGTAGTTAGGGATGAAGATTTCACAGTTTTTGGTGGACTTCCTAAGCCAAGATTCAGACACAGCTAGGACATCCGGGTTGGCAGAGTGTGCTAAAGCAGTGAATAAAACAAACTTAGGGAGGAGGCTTCTAATGTTAACATGCATGAAACCAAGGCTATTACGGTTACAGAAGTCATCAAAAGAGAGCGCCTGGGGAGTAGGTGTGGAGCCAGGCACTGAAGGGCCTGGATTCACCTCTGCCTACACCTGTACAGTATGTCAGCTTCAGATCTACCTATACGTTTTCATCAAATATTGCAAGCGGTATGTGCATCCGTGTGTGTGTCTGTCTGAAGAATGATGTCTGTTTATTAAGCATACAGGTGTGTAATTCTCTCTCTCGATGAGTGAGCAGACGGCGGTGTGTGTGTCGACTGGGAGTGTGGTGGCGGTGTGTTCGCCCCCCCGGATCCCCTGTGGTGTGGGCCTGTCTGGTAGGTGACAGGCAGGGGCCCAGAGAGATATGGACGCAGGGAGGGAGGCAGGAAGGGAGGGAGGGAGGCAGGTATGCAGGAGGAGGAGGCGGACGAAGATGAGAAGGAGGAGGAAGATGAGGAGGAGGGAAACACAGAGTTGATCTCCATTCTTTCTTTTCCCCTTCAGGTGCCATCTTGGGTTTAACAACTGAGCCGTCCACATCAATTAGCCTGGACTTTGGACTTACGAGAGTAAGTGACTAATATCAGCATTGGCTCAGAAGAAAGACACTTTTCACAATTGCCCAACAATCTGTTAAGTGAATACACATGTGGCGGCCTATGGAAAGCCCTCAAGGGGTCCTTTCCCCAATGAAAAACAGGTGCTCCACTTTTTTGCCATGTAATACCCAATTTAGCCCTGGGAGCAAAGGTTATCCAGCTAATAGCTAGCTGCCTTGTGGTGTACAGGGAAGAGCAGAACACACGGCCAGAACTGAACATCTGGGACGGATTGCACATACTTGCAACATATGCTTCAGGTTCAATTAAAATAAGGCCTCGGCCCATTTATTCATCTTTTTTTCTACCTCTGAGTCGTAAAAAAAAGGCCTCCTCTGACCTGACCTTAATATTTTACAATTTGAGCAAAGAAAAGAGGTAATGAGAGTGTCAGGTCACTTCAATTCCTAAGAGAGGGAATAGTAAAGACACATTTGTTCACCCTCAAAACTGCATTTGATGTGCACTTAACCAGGGATGAAGAAAAAAAAGGTTTGGGAATAAATGAGAAGGGGGGGATTGAATGGAGGGAGGGAGGGTGGTTGGGGGAGAGAGATATTGGCAAAATTAAGAAGAAAAATACCCCCTTTCAACTTCCCTACAGCTCAAATGGAATGTTTACAGTTGAGGGGAGCGATAGATCAAAATGTATGAAGCCAGAGTTGGTCAATTGTAGCCTTTGTGGTCACCTTGCTATCCGGCTCCCCAGCCCTGTATGCAGAAAGAGGAGGGCCCTCTTATGTGAAATAATCAGCTAAGGACTCAATCTGACATTGGCCCCGAGCTGCAGCTCCCTCATTTCAATATGAAAGTTGAAATGTATGTCTTTCTGTAATGTGCATCTTTTCAAACGTCTGTTTTCTTTCTGAGGTGAGAAAATGCAGAAAAATAAGAGGCGAGAGATATAAAGAGGGGAAAAGTTTCAAGGTTTTCTAACGCACATCTTCAATTGTCGCCCCGTACATTGTAGCCTTGGAACTTTGCTGCCATGGAACCTTTCCGTCAGAACCACTGGAGGACAATGGGGAATGGAAATACAGAGACGCATGTGGACTGACTACACATAATATCATCTTTTTTAACCCTGTGAACTCACATTGGCACTTAATTCAAAGCCTAAAATAACTCCTCTCAAAATGTAGAGACTTCAGGCTATATCATTTTAGAAAGAAAATTGCTTAGTCAAACACCCCATACAATTACCATGAAAATAACAGACTGAACAGATTTTGCCAAAAGTGGTGCGAAAAGTGTTACCAAGAGATACTAAAATGAATCAGATGAAATTCTAATTGGTCTTGGTGTTGGACACAGAATAACCAATAAACGCCATTAGTCCCACGTGTGCAGATAAACCACACCGTGCCACGCAGGGCCAATCATCTCATAGGAAGACAAAGGAAGAGCCAATAGCCGTACAGCACACTTTACTTCTGAAATAAAACAGAAAGTGGGGAATGGTTACTTTAGATTTGGTTGAGTCAATAGGATTCTGCTATGTTGTCTTTTGTTTATCCAATCAATGTATTGAGGTGCTATGGAAACCCTGTGGCCAGCTGCTAATATCAAATGTCAGATCCTGTACTGGTGAAGTTGAACCATGCTGACTAGGACTAGAAGGGACCAGGAAGTTACAAGCTTGTATGGCTACTCCCTGCCACTGTAAACGAGCCAGCTAACCACTAAAGCAGCCACCTGTTTTTACCTAATAGCTGCTGTTTTATTACTTGGACAATGACAAGAGAACGCTCTGAAATATCTTCTAAATCAAACCAAATTTTATTTGTCACATGCGCTGACTATTATTATATATTTTTTATTTAACCTTTGGTACTCTATGGGACTCCTTATAACAGCCGGTTGTGATACAGCCTGGGATCGAACCCGGGTCTGTAGTGACGCATCTATCTTTAACGAGTGCGCTGAGAGATGGGAAGCAAGTACAGGGAGTAAGTGTTTTAATAAATAAACAGAATAATAAACACGAAACACAAACAACGCACCGACATGAAACAGAGTCAATAACACCTGGGGAACCTGTCGAGCCGGCTGGGGTGCGGGAACCTGACAGACCAGCCGAGGCATGAGAGCCTGACGAGCCGGTGGAAGCAGGGAAGTCCGGCGATCCGGCAGAGGCATGAAAGCCCGACAAGCCGGCTGAGGCAGGGGAGCCTGGTGATCCGGCCGAGGCATGAGAGCTTGACGAGCCGGCTGAGGCATGAGAGCCTGGCGATCCGGCTGAGGCATGAGAGCCTGATGAGTGGGCTGAGGCATGAGAGCCTGGCGATCCGGCTGAGGCATGAGAGCTTGACGAGCCGGCTGAGGCATGAGAGCCTGGCGATCCGGCTGAGGCATGAGAGCTTGACGAGCCGGCTGAGGCATGAGAGCCTGGCGATCCGGCTGAGGCATGAGAGCCTGATGAGCCGGCTGAGGCATGAGAGCCTGGCGATCCGGCTGAGGCATGAGAGCCTGATGAGCCGGCTGAGGCAGGGGAGCCTGGTGATCCGGCTGAGGCATGAGAGCTTGACGAGCCGGCTGAGGCATGAGAGCCTGGCGATCCGGCTAAGGCATGAGAGCCTGATGAGTGGGCTGAGGCATGAGAGCCTGGCGATCCGGCTGAGGCATGAGAGCTTGACGAGCCAGCTGAGGCATGAGAGCCTGGCGATCCGGCTGAGGCATGAGAGCTTGACGAGCCGGCTGAGGCATGAGAGCCTGGCGATCCGGCTGAGGCATGAGAGCCTGATGAGCCGGCTGAGGCAGGGAAGCCTGGTGATCCGGCTGAGGCATGAGAGCCTGTAGCGGCTCCCGGATCCGACGTCATTGACACTGACATAAAAAATAAATTATTTAAAAAAAACACTGCCTGATGTTTCCCTTAGGTGAGGTGTTATTCTGTAACAAGTGCGCTGAGAGTCGGGAAGCAAGTACAGGGAGTGTGTTTTAATAAATAAACTAAATAATAAACACGAAACAAAAACAACGCACTGACGTGAAACAGAGTCAATAACGCCTGAGGAAAGAACCAAGGGGAGTGACAGATAAAGGGAAGATAATCAAGGGGGCGATGGAGTTCAGGTGAGTGTCATGAGGTGCTGGTGCGCTTGACGATGGTGACAGGTGTGTGGGATAATCAGCAGCCTGATGACCAAGAGGCCGGAGAGGGAGTATACGTGACACTAGCACTGCGATGCAGTGCCTTAGACTGCTGCGCCACTCAAGGAACCACTCAAGGAACAATGCAGAGAAATAGAGTTAAGAAAATATTAGAAAAGTATAAAATTAAATAAAAAGTAACACATTAAATAAACATCAGCGAGGCTATATACGGGGGTACCGGTACCGAGTCAATGTGTGGGGGTACAGGTTAGTCGAGGTAATTTGAACATGTAGGTTGGGGTAAAGTGACCATGCTTAGATAATAAACAGCGAGAAGCAGCAATGTAAAAACAAAGTAAAAAGTCTATGTAAATAGTCCGGGTGGCCATTTGATTAATTGTTCAGCAGTCTTATGGCTTGGGGGTAGAAGCTGTTAAGGAGCCTTTTGGTCCTAGACTTGGTGCTCCGGTACCGCTTGCCGTGCAGTAGCAGAGAGAACAGTCCATGACTAGATTGACTGGAGTCTTTGACAGTATTTTGGGCCTTCCTCTGACACCGCCTAGCTTAAAGGTCCTGGATGGCAGGAAGCTTGACCCCAGTGATGTACTTGGCCGTACATACTACCCTCTGTAGCGCCTGACGATCAGATGCCGAGCAGTTACCATACCAGCCGGTGATGCAACCGCTCAGGATGCTCTCGATGGTGCAGCTGTAGAACCTTTTGAGGATCTGGGGATCCATGGCAAATCTTTTCAGTCTCCTGAGGGGGAAAAGGTGTTGTTGTGTCGTGCCTTCTTCACAACTGTCTTGATGTGTTTGGACCATGATAGTTCATTGGTTATGTGGACACCAAGGAAATTGAAACTCTCAACCCGCTCCGCTACAGCCCTGTCTATGTTAATGGGGGCCTGTTCGGCCCTCCTTTTCCTGTAGTCCACAATCAGCTCTTTTGTCTTGCTCACATTGAGGGAGAGGTTATGGTCCTGGCCCCACCCTGCCAGGTCTCTGACCTCCTTCCTATAGGTTGTCTCAATGTTGTCGGTGATCAGGCCAACCACTGTTGTGTCGTCCTGTGTCGTCAGCAGACTTAATGAGGGTGTTGGAGTCGTGCTAGGCCACGCAGTCATGTGTGAACAGGGAGTACAGGAGGGGACTAAGTACGCACTCTTGAGGGGCCCCAGTGTTGAGGATCAGCATGGTAGATGTATTGTTACCTACCCTTACCATCAGGGGGATCCAGTTGCAGAGGGAGGTGTTTAGTCCCAGGGTCCTTAGCTTAGTGATGAGCTTTGTGGGCACTATGGTGTTGAACGCTGAGTTGTAGTCAATGAACAGCATTCTCACATAGGTGTTCCTTTTGTCCAGGTTGGAAAGGGCAGTGTGGAGTGCGATTGAGATTAAGTCATCTGTGGTCTGTTGGGGCGGTATGCAAATTGCAATGGGTCTTGGGTTTCCGGGATGATGGTGTTGATGTGAGCCATGACCAGCCTTTCAAAGCACTTCATGGCTAACGACGTGAGTGCTACGGGCGGTAATCATTTAGGTAGGTTACCTTTGCTTACTTGGGCACAGAGACTATGGTGGTCTGCTTGAAACATGTTGGTATTACAGACTCGTTCAGGGAGAGATTGAAAATCACTAATACTGACAACCATAATACTATGCATGACGAGGTTACAATGGGTAGAGAATGTGATGTACAGTGAGTATACCAAACTTTAGGAACCCCCCACCCCGAAAGCGTTCCACAGGGATGCTGGCCCATGTTAACTCCAAAGCTTCCCACAGTTGTCAAGTTGGCTGGATGTCCTTTGGGTGATGGACCATTCTTGATACACACGGGAAACTGTTGAATGTGAAAAACCCAGCAGCATTGCATTTCTTAATGTTTTGTACACTCAGTGTATGTCTGGACCCATTTAAGGAAGACAACTATCAATGTTCAAAGTGTGTGTGTGTGTGTGTGTTTGTGTGTGAGAGAATATATGCATGTGAGCATGTGTGTGTGTGTGTATGTGTGCAGATTTGAATGTGTGCATCTAAAGTACACATGCCATGTATGTGTTGGTATTTCCTGTGTGTGGAACACTGTCACCCCTGAGATTTTCTGTCCCTTGACAGACAGACAGACAGAGATATAATTACCTTGTCATCTTTGTCATAGTCCTCATCCTCATCCTCCAGCAAGTCCTCCATCGCTTGCTGCATGTTGGTTGCCACAGGAACAAGAGAAGAAGAGAGAGACACAAATACATACATTACGTGAGGCAGACAGGCATTCTCATTCATTCTCATTCCTACAAATTGCATGATGCATACTGTACATGTACTGTATATATGGCTGATGTCAACACAAGGCAATACAGGGCTGATTGTATAATCTCTTAGTCTTCCAGACCAATCTGAACCCATCTCTAACCTACACCCAGTCCCCCAGCTCTCCCATCACTATAGGGGAGTAGAGAGGAGGAGAGACATCTCTAACCTACACCCAGTCCCCCAGCTCTCCCATCACTATAGGGGAGTAGAGAGGAGGAGAGACATCTCTAACCTACACCCAGTCCCCCAGCTCTCCCATCACTATAGGGGAGTAGAGAGGAGGAGAGATATCTCTAACCTACACCCAGTCCCCCAGCTCTCCCATCACTATAGGGGAGTAGAGAGGAGGAGAGATATCTCTAACCTACACCCAGTCCCCCAGCTCTCCCATCACTATAGGGGAGTAGAGAGGAGGAGAGATATCTCTAACCTACACCCAGTCCCCCAGCTCTCCCATCACTATAGGGGAGTAGAGAGGAGGAGAGACATCTCTAACCTACACCCAGTCCCCCAGCTCTCCCATCACTATAGGTGAGTAGAGAGGAGGAGAGACATCTCTAACCTACACCCAGTCCCCCAGCTCTCCCATCACTATAGGGGAGTAGAGAGGAGGAGAGACATCTCTAACCTACGCCCAGTCCCCCAGCTCTCCCATCACTATAGGGGAGTAGAGAGGAGGAGAGACATCTCTAACCTACACCCAGTCCCCCAGCTCTCCCATCACTATAGGGGAGTAGAGAGGAGGAGAGACATCTCTAACCTACACCCAGTCCCCCAGCTCTCCCATCACTATAGGGGAGTAGAGAGGAGGAGAGACATCTCTAACCTACGCCCAGTCCCCCAGCTCTCCCATCACTATAGGGGAGTAGAGAGGAGGAGAGACATCTCTAACCTACGCCCAGTCCACCAGCTCTCCCATCACTATAGGGGAGTAGAGAGAAGGAGAGACATCTCTAACCTACACCCAGTCCCCCAGCTCTCCCATCACTATAGGGGAGTAGAGAGGAGGAGAGACATCTCTAACCTACGCCCAGTCCCCCATCTCTCCCATCACTTTAGGGGAGTAGAGAGGAGGACAGCATAGAAGAGGGACTCCAGCAGAGTAAGCCCAATAACAAAGAAGTGTAACTATGTGCTTCACTGGTCCAAAACCGATGAAACAATGGCCATTTCAGCAGGCCACCAATCCCTCTACTTAACCGCAACACACACACACACACAGAGAGAGAGAATGAGAGAGAAAGGGAGGGAGACAGAGAGAGAGAGAGAGATTGATTGAAAGCAATGATGAAAAGATAAATCTTTCCATACAATATGTATCTGGGAATGCTGAAGTGAGGATTGGGATTGTGGAAGAAAATAGGTTTTCATGGAAACACTTGCCCTTGCCTTCCTGTCTGTGAATGACGAGAAGTTGACTCTAAAAACAGGAGTTGTGAAAAGGTTGTTGTTTTGACCTTTCTGATAAAACCCATAAAGACCACCATAATTAGACATACAAGGCCTCTCAAATCACCTACAATAGGCCTAAATAAAGTATCTATACAATCTAAACACATGAAATTGATTCAAAACGACAGACAACGACAGATGACAGACAACGAGGTGTGGAGGGAGTAAATAGTAGTCAGAGGAGCAGTGTCTGTTTATAGTTCAGTAGGGTTGGCTAATGGCTTCTATTTCTGCCTATTCACCGGGATGCATTGGTCCAGACGAGACAACTGTCACCTATCAGCAAGTGCTATACAAGAAAGACCTAGGCACCTGTAGGGCAGACCCCGAAGATACTCTTCTAATCAACTGTATTCAAGAAGTTCCTCTGTGTTGTCTTAGGAATTCAGCATTCTCTGTGTCACACCTCTGGGAAGCATGTAGGTCTGACTGGAGGTTAACTTTACAGTAATACTATTGGTCAACAACTCAGCTTTGGAATCCAAACAACTCAGATAGATATAAAAGTTTCTTAGATGAATTGTTCTTTCTGTTATTTATACAGTTAAGTTGGCGCCGAAGAGGATGGCTGACGTTTTACATGCCGTAAGCAATTGTGCTATTTTGTTCATTTGTTATTATTATTTAACTTATTTTGTACATAATGTTGCTGCTACCGTCTCTTATGACCGAAAATAACTTCTGGACATCAGAACTGGGATTACTCACCACGAACTGGAAGAATCTATTTCCTTTAACTTCACTAAGATAGGGGGCAGCATTCAGAATTTTGGATGAAAAGCGTGCCCAAACTAAACTGCCTGCTACTCAGGTCCAGAAGCTAGGATATGCATATAATCGGTATATTTTGATAGAAAACACTCTAAAGTTTCCAAAACTGTTACGATAATGTCTGTGAGTATAACAGAACTCATATGGCAGGCAAAAACCTGAGACAAATCCAACCAGGAAGTGGGAAATCTGAGGTTTGTAGTTTTTTTAATTGATTGCCTATCCAATATCCTGTGTCTGTGGGGTCAGATTGCACTTCCTAAGGATTTCAGTAGATGTCAACAGTCTTTAGAAGTTGTTTCAGTCTTGTATTGTGAAAGGGGATCGAATAAGAGCTGTTTCAACAAGTGGTCAAGCTGAAAGACATTAGTTTAGTCTCACGTGTGGCCGTGAGTGCGACGCTCGTTCTCTTTCCTTTCTAATGAAAATTGAATTGTCCGGTTGGAATATTATTGAAGATTTATGATGAAAACATCCTAAAGATTGATTACATACATCGTTTGACATGTTTCTACTAACTTTAATGGAACTTTTTTGACTTTTCGTCTGGACTTTGTGCCCGCGCTTTGTGCATTTGGATTACTGGACTAAACGCGCAAACAAAAAGGAGGTATTTGGACATAAAGATGAATTTTATCGAACAAAACAAACATTTATTGTCTAACATGGAGACCTGGGAGTGCCATCAGATGAAGATCATCAAAGGTAAGTGATTCATTTTTACGCTATTTCTGTCTTTTGTGACACCTCTCCTTGGTTGGAAAATGGCTGTATGGTTTTCTGTGGCTAGGCGCTAACCTAACATAATCGCATGGTGTGCTTTCGCTGTAAAGCCTTTTTGAAATCGGACACAGCGGCTGGATTAACCTGTTAGGGTATAGGGGGCAGTATTGAGAATTTTTGAAAAAATATGTGCCCATTTTTAACTGCCTATTACACCAACTCAGAAGCTAGAATATGCATATTATTGTTCAGGTTTGGATAGAAAACACCCTAAAGTTTCAAAAACTGTTTGAATGGTGTCTGTGAGTATAACAGAACTCATTTGGCAGGCAAAACCCTGAGACAGATTCTGACAGGAAGTGGATACCTGATGTGTTGAATTGACTTTAAGCCTATACCATTGAAAAACAAAGGGAAGGAGGAATATTTTGGCACTTCCTATTGCTTCCACAAGATGTCCCCAGCCTTTACAAAGTGTTTTGAGTCTTCTACAGTGAGATCTGACTGAAGAAGAGCGTTGGAACGGCAATGGCCCATTAGACACCTGGCGCGCGATTTGATGGTGGGTACTCTCATTCCGAAACGTTTTAAAAGAGAACCCAATGGTCCGCCTTGAATTTTATTCATGTTCTGGTAAAAAAAGGCCCTAATGATTTATGCGATACAACGTTTGACATGTTTGAACGAACGAAAATATATTTTTTCCGTTCTTGAAGTGAAGTCCGGCTGGCTTAGATCATGTGCTACAACACGGAGGTTTTTGGACATAAATGATGAGCTTTTTTGAACAAAACTACATTCGTTATGGACCTGGGATTCTTTGGAAGTGACATATGATGAAGAGAATCAAAGGTAATGGATTATTTACATAGTATTTTCGATTTTAGATCTCTCCAACATGGCGGTTAGTCTGTATCGCAATGCGTATTTTTCTGGCGCAGTGCTCAGATTATTGCAAAGTGTGATTTCCCAGTAAGGTTAATTTTAAATCTGGCAAGTCCATTGCGTTCAAGAGATGTAAATCTATAATTCTTTGAATGACAATATAATATTTTACCAATGTTTTCTAATATTAATTAATTATTTTGTTGTCATGACTTGACTGCCGGTATTGGAGGGAAACGATTTCCTGAACATCAACGCCATAGTAAAACGTTGTTTTTAGATATAAATATGAACTTGATAGAACTAAAAATGCATGCATTGTCTAACATAATGTCCTAGGAGTGTCATCTGATGGAGATTGTAAAAGGTTAGTGCATAATTTTAGCTGATTTTATGGTTTTGGTGACGCCTGTCTGAATCGACAATACACTACACACAGCTATTGTCAATGTACTCTCCTAACATAACCTAACTTTATGCTTTCCCCGTAAAACCTTTTTGAAATCGGTAAACGTGGTTAGATTAAGAAGATGTTTATCTTTCAAAGGCTGTAAGTTAGTTGTATGTTTGAGAAATTTGAATTTTGACATTTATTTGGTTTCAAATTTGCCGCTCTTGAAATGCACCTGCTGTTGATAGGGTGCGCCACGGGTGGCACGCTAACGTCCCACATAGCCCCAAGAAGTTAACAAGAAGTTTATCTTTAATCCTATGTATAACACTTGTATCTTTCATCAATGTTTATGATGAGAATTTTTGTAATTTGAAGCGGCTATCTGCAATTTCACCGGATGTTTGTTTGAGACAATGTATTTCTGAACATAATGCACCAATTTCAAATGAGGTTTTTGGACATAAAGATGAACTTTATCGAACAAAACACACATTTATTGTCTAACATGGAGAACTGGGAGTGCCATCCGGTGAAGATCATCAAAGGTTAGTGATTAATTTTAACGCTATTTCTGACTTTTGTGACACCTCTCCTTCTTTGGAAAATGGCTGTATGGTTTTCTGTGGCTAGGCGCTGACCTAACATAATCGCATGGTGTGCTTTCGCCGTAAAGCCTTTTGAAATCGGACACTGTGGTTGGATTAACCTGTTAGGGCTAAGGGGCAGTATTTACACGGCCGGATAAAAAACGTACCCGATTTAATCTGGTTAGTACTCCTACCCAGTAACTAGAATATGCATATAATTATTGGCTTTGGATAGAAAACACCCTAAAGTTTCTAAAACTGTTTGAATGGTGTCTGTGAGTATAACAGAACTCATATGGCAGGCAAAAACCTGAGAAGATTCCTTAAAGGAAGTGCCCTCTCTGACAAGATCTTGTTCTTCTTGTCTCTGTTTATTGAAGACTGAGGATCTTTGCTGTAACGTGACACTTCCTACGGCTTCCATAGGCTCTCAGAGCCCGGGAAAAAGCTGAATGATGTCATTCCAGCCCCAGGCTGAAAAACATTTGCGCTTTTGGCAAGTGGCCGATAAGAGGATAATGGGCTTAGGCGCGTGGACGAGTCGATCCCGTGCTTTATTTTCTTTTGTCTATTTACCTAAACGCAGATTCCCGGTCGGAATATTATCGTTTTTTTACGAGAAAAATGGCATAAAAATTGATTTTAAACAGCGGTTGACATGCTTCGAAGTACGGTAATGGAATATTTAGAATTTTTTTGTCACGAAATGCGCCGTGCTCGTAACCCTTATTTACCATTCGGATAGTGTCTTGAACGCATGAACAAAACGCCGCTGTTTGAACATAACTATGGATTATTTGGGACCAAACCAACATTTGTTATTGAAGTAGAAGTCCTGGGAGTGCATTCTGACGAAGAACACCAAAGGTAATCAAACTTTTCTAATAGTAAATCGGAGTTTGGTGAAGGCTAAACTTGCTGGGTGTCTAAATAGCTAGCCCTGTGATGCCGGGCTATCTACTTAGAATATTGCAAAATGTGCTTTCACCAAAAAGCTATTTTAAAATCGGACATATTGAGTGCATAGAGGAGTTCTGTATCTATAATTCTTAAAATAATTGTTATGCTTTTTGTGAACATTTATCGTGAGTAATTTAGTAAATTGTTAGTAAATTCGCCGGATGTTTGCGGGGGTATGCTAGTTCTGAACGTCACATGCTAATGTAAAAAGCTGGTTTTTGATATAAATATGAACTTGATTGAACAAAACATGCATGTATTGTATAACATAATGTCCTAGGTGTGTCATCTGATGAAGATCATCAAAGGTTAGTGCTGCATTTAGCTGTCTTCTGGGTTTTTGTGACATTATATGCTAGCTTGAAAAATGGGTGTCTGATTATTTCTGTCTGGGTACTCTGCTGACATAATCTAATGTTTTGCTTTCGTTGTAAAGCCTTTTTGAAATCGGACAGTGTGGTTAGAGAGTCTTGTCTTTAAAATGCTGTAAAATAGTAATATGTTTGAGAAATTGAAGTAATAGCATTTCTAAGGTATTTGAATAACGCGCCACAGGATTCCACTGGCTGTTACGTAGGTGGGACGATTTGGTGCCACCTACCCTAGAGAGGTTAACAAGAAGCGTATCTTTAAAATGGTGTATAACACTTGTATGTTTGAGGAATGTTAATTATGAGATTTCTGTTGTTTGAATTTGGCGCCCTGGAATTTCACTGGCTGTTGGCGAGGTGGGACGCTCACGTCCCGAACGATCCCAGAGAAGTTAACGAGTCCGACGAGAAAGATATACTGCTCTCCCGGGAACAGGCCCAGATCCAGTCATTTGTATGAAGAAAAGACGGAGGAAAAGAGGATGCAGATCGGGCGTAGCCATGAAGAGCTTTGAAAGGCTGGTCATGGCTCACATCAACAACATCCTCCCCCATACCCTAGACCAACTCCAATTTTCATACCGCCCCAACAGATCCACAGATGAAGCAATCTCAATCGCACTCCACACTGCCCTTTCCCACCTGGACAAAAGGAACACCTATGTAAGAATGCTGTTCATTGACTACAGCTCAGCGTTCAACATCATAGTGTCCACGAAGCTCATCGCTAGGCTAAGGACCCTGGGACTAAACACCTCCCTCTGTAACTGGATCCTGGACTTCTGACGGGCCACCCCCACGTGGTAAGGGTAGCCAACAACATGTCTTCCACACTGATTCTCAACACTGGGGCACCTCAGGGCTGTGTACTTAGTCCCCTTGTAAGTAAGCACTTCAAGGTAAGGTCTACACTTGTTGTATTCGGCGCATGTGACAAATAAAGTTTGATTTGATTTGTTCCTGACCTGCTGCGATACAGTCTTTCTTTCTCTCTCCACCCCAAGGACTCTTGGGGCATGGCCTTCCAGGCTATGATTTCTCTCTCTTACACTCTGACCATGCTTAGGACAATGCCTTGTAATGCTTGTTCATGTTATTTTTTAACTTAAACGTTATGCCTTGTATTTAGAATCCATTCTCAGACATTTCTTCACTGCATATTATTGGCTAATTGCTTAGTCTTATCATGAGTCGCATGTGAGGTATTTATAATATCATACATGGTAAATATTACTACACAATGTGATAGAATCAACAACCATAGAGGAAGCACAAAAAAGAGATCATGGATTTTTCCAAACACAGCCTTTACTACAGTACACAGCACACTATCATACTGTAGGCCCTATGCTATCTAAAACAGAGCTATCAATTATAGATAGGCATGACCCACAGAGACAGAGGGAATGATAGTCATTCCCCTGTTTTCTACTCCTCCTCCCGTCTAGCCTGTGGTAAAGAGAACAGCCTTGTTCACCAGTACGAGAGTGTGTAAAATGTATAAATAAAAGGAAAGACATGTCATCTCATCAGCCCTGAAGATTTCCACAGCTAAACGCTGCGTCTCCGGAAGACATCAATTACCAGCGCCGCGCTGATGAATTCAGCACCCCCCCCCCCAATTCTGTAATGACGAAGACTGTTTGTTTATCGTATCATTCAGCTGTTTGTTTATCGTATCATTCAGCTGTTTATCCCCTTATCACATCGTCTGAATTACTATCATTACAACCCAACGCTTCAAAGACTCACTGATGACAGGATTGTGGACCGCTCACACAGCCTGCAACGCGCTTCAATCCAACACTTTACCAAAGGGGAAATTAACATAGTCAAAGCGTTCAAATATTCTGAACGGTACAGGTTATACTCACAGATTACAGAGGGTACATGTATATATACAAATATTCAGGTGAAATATGTCAAATACAGAGCTCGGTGAAACGTCTAAATAAAGTATAGACCATTTAGTGTGGAGTGGTGCTTGTGAACACATGCTCTGGAGGGCATGAGTCTTGCAGGGTTTATGTGTGTCTGGCTTGTTTAAAACCAGTTTATAGGGTCAGGGCCATGGCAAGCCATTTCCTCTGTTCAGTCATTAAGCCCCAGTAGGCTTCACATCCTGACACCTGTGTGCCCTAAAGGAGCAGGGAGCAGGCAGAGATATGGATGTACAGTAGGAAACTACAGCAGATGTTTACTAGGCCTGCTGGCTGGGGGGAGGAGAGTGAATAGTAACACTACAGTGGATGTGTGTATGCCGGACTACCACTCAGGGCTTGGATGGGTCGATGAACCTAAACACACACACACGCACAAGGATAAACACACACACGCACAGGGATAAACACTCACACACATATACACAGGGATAAACACACACACACTAGACAAGATGCAAACGCCATCCCCCTCTCTTCCTCCGAACCCCACCAAGTCTCCCTCTCTCTCCTACCGTCAGGCTGGCTGAAGAAAATCCACTATCTCTGCTCTCTTTCTACTAACCTTTCGAATGATAGCCGCTAGGGGAATGACAGCCGCTAGGGGAATGACAGCCGCTAGGGGAATGACAGCCGCTAGGGGAATGACAGCCGCTAGGGGAATGATAGCCGCTAGGGGAATGATAGCCGCTAGGGGAATGACAGCCGCTAGGGGAATGACAGCCGCTAGGGGAATGACAGCCGCTAGGGGAATGACAGCCGCTAGGGGAATGACAGCCGCTAGGGGAATGACAGCCGCTAGGGGAATGACAGCCGCTAGGGGAATGACAGCCGCTAGGGGAATGACAGCCGCTAGGGGAATGACAGCCGCTAGGGGCTAGGGGAATGACAGCCGCTAGGGGAATTGACACCAAGACAGACATCTCGACGAACATGAAGGTAAACTCTCCTTTGTTTCTCTCATCTCTTCCCCCCTCTCCTCCTCCTGGTTTTCCTCCTTGATATGTGAGATGGTTTTAACCTCTCCAGCTGCTGGGGTCTTCCCCTCTGCAGGCCCTGCTTGGTATGCTGTGTGTGGCAGGCAGAGTCTATCTGACCCGACCCTTCACAAGCTGCAGAGCCCTGTCCCTCACAGGGAGGCCTTCTGTCTGGACTGACTCAGCCCTGGCTCACCCAGCAGGGGGCAGGGAGGGGTGAGGTTGGCTGCTATTATTGATCACACAAACCAGTCCAAGTGCCAATCATTATCATGACAACATTCAACAGCGATACACAGAATATGCACTCACTTTCATTTCAGCTGTGTTGGCATACACATGTCAGCATTGAGTCAGTCAGAACAATGCAAAGAGAACCAACCTCTGAGTTTTGTTCAAACAAGACTGGGAAAGACTTTGTTTGTATCATTGTTTCTTGGAGAGGGCTGGTCTGTATGGTAGAGAGAGGGCTGGTCTGTATGGTAGAGAGAGGGCTGGTCTGTATGGTAGAGAGAGGGCTGGTCTGTGTGGTAGAGAGAGGGCTGGTCTGTATGGTAGAGAGAGGGCTGGTCTGTGTGGTAGAGAGAGGGCTGGTCTGTGTGGAAGAGAGAGGGCTGGTCTGTGTGGTAGAGAGAGGGCTGGTCTGTGTGGTAGAGAGAGGCAGGCGCCTGACTGAAGAAAGCAGGTGTCACAGAGTGGGTAGAGGAAGCGCTGAAGCCCTGGGCTAGTGACTGAATGCCCACACACCCCACACCCACACCCCACACCCACACCCCACACCCACACCCCACACACCCACACCCCACACACACACACACACACACACACACACACACACACACACACACACACACACACACACACACACAACCCAAACAGTCAGAGAGAGCAGCAACAGAACAACATCAAAGACTGCGGCAGAACACGGAGCGGGAGAGCTAACACTGTTAACAACGACGGGTACAGAGGTTCACAAGGATGAAGAGGAGGAGGCTGGGAGACTGGCGCGGCGTTCTCACCCCGCCAACAACACCGTCTGCCTGCCAGCGAAGAGGAGAGGAGCCGAGGCGGCACGGGGGAAATTAACGGGGCACAAACGCTCCCAGTCAAAAGTGACATGACCTTTGATTTTGTCACCGACTGCCATGTCTACCTCTGCACTGAGGAGAACCTGCCAGGCACAGCAGACGCCCTCTCTCCCTCTCTCCTTTTTGTCTAGCTCTCTGTTTTTGGGGCAGGGCCACTGTGGAGATTTTCCTTTGGTTTGAGTGAAGACAAGCGGGGCCAGGCTGCCTCTCATCCTTCTCCTCTTCATCAAAATATGGGCTGGCCGGTGGGTGAGAGGCAGAGAGAGAGAGCGGCAGAGAGGCAGAGAGAGACAGAGAAAGAGAGAGAGAGAGAGAGAGAGAGAGAGAGAGAGAGAGAGAGAGAGAGAGAGAGAGATCACCGGTATGTTTCTGCACCATGACAGCTCATGCTATAATGAACACCTCCACAACATCTGGTAAAGAGTTTTCCGGGCTAGTGGCTCGACAGTGCCGGTCGGTCTTCCAAGGACGGTCATCCAGGCCTACAGCTTTTCCATTGCAGCTGAGCTGTCACCCGCTTGACTGAGCCCAGCCACCCGGCAACCCGCCCCAGCAATAACCCAGAGACAGAACCCACCAAACGGTTCCACGTTTCCAGGATGGGAAATGGGTGACTTCACACTTTAGAGGTAATAGTGATGTTAGTGATGGTGGTGGTAGTGGTGCTGGTGATAGTGGTACTGGTGGTATTGGTGCTGGTGGTAGTGGTGCTGGTGATAGGGTGCTGATGATAATGGTGCTGCTGGTAGTGGTTCTGGTGGTAGTGGTGCTGGTGGTAGTGGTGCTGGTGGTAGTGGTGCTGGTAATATTGGTGCTGGTTGTAGTGGTACTGGTGATGGTAAGTGTGGTGCTGGTATAAGTGGTGCTGGTGGTAATGGTGCTGGTATTAGTGGTACTGGTAGAATTGGTGCTGGTGCAGGTGGTACTGGTGGTAGTGGTGCTGGCAGGGGTGCTGGTGGTACTGGTAGTAGTGGTGCTGGTCATTGTGGTGCTGGTGATATTGGTGCTGGTAGTATTGGTGATGCTTAGAGTGGTGCTGGTGGTAGTGGTGCTGGTGTTATTGGTGCTGGTAGTATTGGTGCTGGTTAGAGTGGTGCTGGTAGTATTGGTGCTGGTGGTAGTGATGCTGGTGATATTGGTGCTGGTGGTATTGGTGCTGGTTAGAGTGGTGCTGGTATTAAAAAAGCAAAGGGCCAGTTTGTAAGCTTGAACAGCTTTCCATTTTTAAGTAACTACGAGTTCCATAATTTTCAACTGCAATGCGAATGGCAAACAATGATGCTGTGGCATTGGTCAGACTAACTGTCTGTAGCTGTAATGATGTCTTAAGACCTTGTCTCCACAACTTTAATCTCTCCCTCCACCTCTCCTGTCATAGCTCACATGGCCCAGCAGTGCCCACTATGTTAATCATAACTTTCCTCCATAACAAGCCACACACCGCCTTGGAGAGGGTCACACACAGGTCACCTAATGGTGCAACAGTTGACAGACATGATAACAGGGTTAGAGGTCAGAGGACGACAGTTTAAAAGCAGGGGCCAGTGACATTGTTGCTACACCAGCCTTTAATAGCTGGTCTAAGGTCAGCTTTTCTGTTCAGCACGTCAACTGGTCAAGGTTCAGGCATGGCTAGGGAGAATTGACCTAAGAGCACCAGTGACCCTGAGGTGAAAATTACAGCATGTAGAAATACAGTGACTGTTTGCCCCCCCCCCCCTACAGAATGGGAAACACTGACTCAAAACAAACAGACACACCAGTTGTTGTATGCATGAAGAGCTGTGTCTGTCTGCCTGTCTGCCTGTCTGTCTGTCTGTCTGTCTGTCTGTCTGTCTGTCTGTCTGTCTGTCTGTCTGTCTGTCTGCCTGTCTGCCTGTCTGTCTGTCTGTCTGTCTGTCTGTCTGTCTGTCTGTCTGTCTGTCTGCCTGCCTGCCTGCCTGCCTGCCTGCCTGCCTGCCTGTCTGTCTGTCTGTCTGTCTGTCTGTCTGTCTGTCTGACTGACTGACTGACTGACTGACTGACTGACTGACTGACTGACTGACTGACTGACTGACTGACTGACTGACTGACTGACTGACTGACAGTGTGAAGACAGCAGCTGAGCCCAGGTGGGAGATGCAGGGTGATAAACTCCTAGAATGACCCTTACAACATGTCACAGCTCCTCAACCATCACAAAGAGAGGAAAGGAGGAGGTGGGGCAGCCTCATCACATTCAGTTTCACCAAGACAAGAGACTGCTGATTTTCTACAGAGGACATCTTTTGTGCCAGCTACAGTGCATGTTCCCTCAGTGCAACTATCTCAGAAGTAAGGTGGGGATAAATGTTAAACAATTAAACAAATGTTCCTGTACATACAGTACACTCCCTATATAACAAACAAGCACACACACTAACAAATGCACAAAGCACACACACTCATGCAGACACAAGCACAAAGACACGTGCATGCGCACACACACACACACACACACACACACACACACACACACACACACACACACACACACACACACACACACACACACACACACACACACACACAGAGACTCCATCCCCGGAGTTGATAATGAACAAACTTCCCTTCTTTTAGGGACTGTGTGTGAGTGGAGTGGAGTGCTGTGGCTCATCGTGGAATTGAGGCTAGATCAGTGGCTTGGACTAATTGGAAGCAGACCTGTGTGTTTGTTTACTGTGGCGGAGAGCGGACCCCCCCCAGCTCCACTATTAACCCTCCACCATCTAGTCCCTCCAGCCCCCCTGTCCCCCCAGCCCCACCATTACTGCTATGGAGGTAAATAAATAATGAAATCCTTTTTTTTGTGTCTAATGTTTTTGGTCAAGCAATGCCGCCATCTACAGGGGGACATGTACAGAGCATTGACACAGAGGCGAAACGCAGAAATACACTAGCAACTATGCTCCATGATGTGCATACTGTTATGTATGTCTCCTTTCCATTTTTAAGAGATACCTTACACTAGCTTCCGTTGAAAATACATTTATTGGTTGCTATTAATTGTGACCCAGCTACAACGTCTGCACTGGCAAAACACATCTACTGTATGCTTGAAAAACACATCTATTTTTGAAGAACACATCTATGGCAGAAAAAAACATATGCCTGAAAATCACATATGGCTGAAAAACACATATATGGCTGAAAAACACATCTATGGCTGCTTTTCCTCTCCATCTGCCATGAGTGTTGCTGTAGAAAACATGAAATAATGTCCAATAAATTCCTAATTCTCTGGTAATACTAAAACTAGTAGATTCACAGCAACATTCATTAAATCCTGCTCTATATATTTCCAATTCAAGGCCATGAGAAATTCATTCTACTTGTTTTCATTGTTTTAACGGCTATCTGTTCTAAATCCCGCATATTCTTGTTAACTGCGCACTCATGAAAAATGAGGTAATATATTTTGAGGGGGAAATGCAGACTCTTCCCTGTGCATTCTAAGGTAGTCTGGAAACACACTTATTAAAATGAATCACTTCATTGTTCACGCTCGCACCACTCTCTCACGACTCTCCAGGTGCACCTCGGCAATGATTAAAACATGTCCACTTCTCCGTGACATTGCTTTGACACTGTTTAATTGGAATAAGAGATAAAAAAATACATGAATTAAATAAATATACAACCAGGTAAGTGGCATAACGTTGCTCAAGGTGACAAGCTATTATGTCCTCTCTTTGCCTCAAAATATGCAAAGGAAGAATTTGGGAGCGATTCTTCAAAGTTCAAGGCACTTGGCATGTCTCATTCAGAAACGCAGTAGACAGAATTTCCCTCAGTGTCTATTTCTTGGTTGTATTATTTTGGGATTATTTTTATTATTAAATTCTTCTTTACTATATCCAGAGGGAAGGTGCCAATTAAATAAGTCCACTCCTTAGTCCTTTCCTGTTACCTCCAAGTTTACAGAATTTTTTTACAAATGATTTTGTTTAAATGCATTTACAATAATGGTCTCTAAGAACAAACACATTGTATATTTTCTATGTACGGGTTTTGTATCTATTTTCATTAGTAAATGTGTCATTATATTTATGATTAAATCCATATCTATTGAAATGAGATGAAATAAATGATTGACAGAAATGTGTGTGAGACGTAAACGCTTGCCGTATGGGACAATTAAGGGGGCAGAACAGCGTAGGGATACATGACAGGGACACTCACCACATCTTGCCTGGTGTCCTTCCCCGAAGAGATGAGGATATAGTTCCAGGCCAGCGGCAGCAACAGAACCAGAGGAATCATGTAGAGTTCAAAGTTCCACACCACCAGAACAAAGACCTGCACAGAGAGAGAGAGAGAGAGAGAGAGAAAATTCAATTGAATTGAGAGAGAGAGAGAGAGAGAGAGAGAGAGAGAGAGAGAAAGAGAATTGAAGATCGATAGAGAGAAAAACCTAGGAACTTATGTAGCAGAGACCTGCAATGACACTTGCACACACAATCGCATAATACACATAAACATGAAAGCAATACCACACACAGACCCATACGTAAGATACTATGACAGCTAATGCAACAGAATAATGACTTAAATGGACGGCCATGGTGACAAAACAGGACCCCTGAACCCTGGGCTGGGACAGGGCCATCTTCATCTGAGGATGAGGAAGATGAGTATTGGCAGTCACAACGTTCCCTCTCCATGCCAATCATCCATCATCCACAGGCCTGAGGTCACTTTCTGTTTCAAGCACAATTAGTTCAAATGACCTTCACCCTCACACCCTCAACCCAGCACCTGACCAGCCACACCATGAGCCGCTAACCCTGTCACCCCACTCCAAGATGCCCCTAACCCTGTCACCCCAGCTCCAAATACCCCTATTCCACTTCCATAGTCAGCTGTTCCATTGCTCCCCTCTCTACACCTTAACTCTCATCCTAACAAAAAAAAGCATCATTCCAGAACTGAGCGCCCCCAAACCTGCGTAGTACCGAGTCTTTTGCAACCCGAACATAAATTAGCACGATCCTATGAAAATGAAATGCTTAAGGAGACATAATTCACAAACACTAAATGGTTGATAGTCCACTTTTGTGAAAGTATAGATAAAGTACAGATAAAAAAGATGACCTATTTCTCTTTATATCTCTTAATTTCACAAAATGTTAAATACGTCCTCCGACATTGCTATTTTTGATGAAGAAGATCAATGTAGAAAAGACATAACTGAAATGTGAAAAAAATGCAATCCATGTGAAAATATGTTATACATTAACATATTTTCCGACAATGCATATTAATCAAACTCAAGGATGCAAACGTTCATTATTTCAAGTCCATAGAAAAAGTCTTGAAAAATGGGATGGGAGAAATGGGTTTTCAAAATTAATTACATCTGCAACAAATGCATTTCTAATAGATCGCTATAGTTTTAAAGGTAAACTTTCACTGACAATGAAAATATGTTTTTAAAACACTAAACAGCTGTGGTAACACCTTGTATAGTCAATGACGATATATGCATGATAAAGCTATACGTTTGGTTGAATAAAGTACATTTGAATCCAGGAAAGTGCTGATGATGATGGAGCAGCTGAGGAGTTGGTGGATACATAGTGGATGTGTACGTCCTCACCTTCTCTGTCCTCCGTATTAACAGACTATAGGACTTGATGAAAAAAAGCTTCAACATCTTCCCCCCTACTGACCAACAAAGCCACTCCCTGTCCTCCTGCTGCCTCCCTCTACAACCCCTGCCCTAACACTAGTGTACTGGATCAGGTGTGTTGTACTATACTGGACTCTCTTTCTCTCCCCGTGGATCATCATCCTACACCTTAAAGCCCCAGAACCCAATGCACACATGCTCACGCATGCCAGGCGCACACACATAGAAATTCATGGATATAAAAAAAATTATACCTCTTTCTCTGTCTTTAATAAAGGTCTGTTAAGGGAATTGGAAGAATAATCTTCAATAATTCATGAGTGCTTACTAGCAAAATCCAGTACCTGTCTTAATATTTCAATATCTTTACGTGAGCTGACACCAACCTGGCTGAGTGAGAGCTGACACTATACTGGCTGGGTGAGAGCTGACACTATACTGGCTGGGTGAGAGCTGACACTATACTGGCTGAGTGAGAGCTGACACTCTACTGGCTGAGTGTGAGCTGACACTATACTGGCTGAGTGTGAGCTGACACTATACTGGCTGAGTGAGAGCTGACACTATACTGGCTGAGTGAGAGCTGACACTCTACTGGCTGAGTGTGAGCTGACACTATACTGGCTGAGTGTGAGCTGACACTATACTGGCTGAGTGAGAGCTGACACTATACTGGCTGAGTGTGAGCTGACACTATACTGGCTAAGTGAGAGCTGACACCATACTGGCTGAGTGAGAGCTGACACCATACTGGCTGAGTGAGAGCTGACACCATACTAGCTGAGTGTGAGCTGACACTATACTGGCTGAGTGTGAGCTGACACTATACTGGCTGAGTGAGAGCTGACACTATACTGGCTGAGTGTGAGCTGACACTAAACTGGCTGAGTGTGAGCTGACACCATACTGGCTGAGTGAGAGCTGACACTATACTGGCTGAGTGTGAGCTGACACTATACTGGCTGAGTGTGAGCTGACACTATACTGGCTGAGTGTGAGCTGACACCATACTGGCTGAGTGAGAGCTGACACTATACTGGCTGAGTGTGAGCTGACACCATACTAGCTGAGTGTGAGCTGACACTATACTGGCTGAGTGTGAGCTGACACCATACTAGCTGAGTGAGAGCTGACACCATACTGGCTGAGTGAGAGCTGACACCATACTAGCTGAGTGAGAGCTGACACCATACTGGCTAGGTGAGTGCTCAGCATTCTATGGCGTTCTCTCTCTAGCACTCCCGCTCTAGACACAGTCTAATGCCAGAACATAAATGGAACCGCATTCACTCACTCATCTACTGTACCGTACCACCACACAGATAAACAATGATTCCTCTGGTCTTTTTACACTGAAGCACTGCAGACCATATCAAACTGAGCCCTGTGTATTTCAGCAAACATACCATATCATACTGAGCCCTGTGTATTTAAGCAAAACAGGAAAAATGTACTTCCAAAACAAATACAATTTAGTTCTATTTTGTCTATAGACAGGTGCTTTACCAAAATATACAGTACCAGTCAAAAGTTTGGACACACACACCACACACCATGGTGTGTCAGTCCATGGTTTTTCCTTTATTTTTTACTATTTTCTACATTGTAGAATAATAGTGAAGACATCAAAACTATGAAATAACACATATGGAATTATGTAGTAACCAAAAAAGTGTTAAACAAATCAAAATATATTTTATATTTGACATTCTTCAAAGAAGTCACGCTTTGCCTTGATGAAAGCTTTGCACACTCTTGGCATTCGCTCAACCAGCTTCATGAGGTAGTTACCTGGAATGCATTTCAATTAACAGGTGTGCCTTGTTAAAAGTTAATTTGTGGAATTTCTTTCCTTCTTAATGCATTTGAGCCAATCAGTTGTGTTGTGACAAGGTAGGGGAGGTATATTTGGTAAAAGACCAAGTCCATATTATGACGAGAACAGTTCAAATAAGCAAAGAGAAATGACAGTCAATCATTACTTGAAGACATGAAGGTCAGTCAATGTGTAAAATTTCAACAACTTTGAAAGTGCAGTCGCAAAAACCATCAAACGCTATGATGAAACTGGCTCTCATGAGGACCGCAACAGGAAAGGAAGACCCAGAGTTACCTCTGCTGCAGAGGATAAGTTCATGCAGCCCAAATAAATGCTTCACAGAGTTCAAGTAACAGACACATCTCAACATCAGCTGTTCAGAGGAGACTGCATGAATCAGGCCTTCATGGTCGAATTGCTGAAATGAAACCACTACTAAAAGACACCAATAACAAGAAGAAACTTGCTTGGGCCAAGAAACACGAGCAATGGACATTAGACAGGTGGAAATCTGTCCTTTGGTCTGACGAGTCCAAATTGAGATTTATGGTTTCTGTGTCTTTGTGAGACGCAAAGTAGGTGAATGGATGATCTCCGCATGTGTGGTTCCCACCGTGAAGCATGGAGGAGGAGGTGTGATGGTGTGGGGGTGCTTTGCTGGTGACACTGTCCGTGATTTATTTAGAATTCAAGGCACACTTAACCAGCATGGCTACCACAGCATTCTGCAGAAAAGCACCATCCCATCTGGTTTGCGCTTAGTGGGACTATCATTTGTTTATCAACAAGACAATGAACCAAAACACACCTTCAGGCTGTGTAAGAGCTATTTGATCAAGTGCTGCATCAGATGACCTGGCCTCCACAATCACCCGACGTCAACCCAATTGAGATTAATTGGACCGCAGAGTGAAGGAAAAGCGGCCAACAAGTGCTCAGCACATTCCTTCAAGATTGTCGGACACGCTTTCCTGCTGAGGTTGGTTGAGAGAATGCCAACAGTGTGCAAAGCTGTCATCAAGGCAAAGGGTGGCTACTTTAAAGAATCTCAAATATAAAATATATTTTGATTTGTTTAACACTTTTTTGGTTACTACATGATTCCGTGTTATTTCATAATTTTGATGTCTTCACTCCTATTCTGCAATGTTGAAATCAGTAAAAATAAAGACAAACCCTGGAACGAGTAGGTGTGTGTGTGCGTGTGTGTGTGTGTGTTTCTGGTGTGTGGTGTGTGTGTGCGTCTCTGGTGTGTGGTATGTGAGTGTGTGCGTATCTGGTGTGTGTGTGTGTCCCTGGTGTGTGGTGTGTGTGTCTGTGTGTGTGTGTGTGTGCGTCTCTGGTGTGTGTGTGTCTCTGGTGTGTGTGTGTGTGTGTGTGTGTATGTGTCTCTGGTGTGTGTGTGTGTGTGTGTGCGTCTCTGGTGTGTGGTGGGTGTGTGTGTGTGTGTGTGTGTGTGTGTGTGTGTGTGTGTGTGTGTGTGTGTGTGTGTGTGTGTGTGTGTGTGTGTGCGTCTCTGGTGTGTGGTGTGTGTGTGCATGTGTGTGCGTGTGTGGTGTGTCTGTCTGTGTCCGTCTAGTTTCCCTCTGCCTGGGGTTATTTAACCTGTCGTCCACCTCATCCCTCCCTATTTAGTTATTCTAGCTCTGGGTGAGGCTGTGACTGACAGCTGGAGGAACCAGACACCCTGGCCCATCAGAGGCCAAGCCTGCCCCGTCTCACAGCCCCTCGCCTCGGCTGGGGAGAGAAGACTGCAGCGCCGGGACCTTTCCCCAGGACCAGGAGACCCCCCCCCCCCCCATCGCTTCCCTACTGAGACTCTCTCTGCCTGGGGAGGAAGGAGAGGGAATCAGCCATGGAGGTCTGTGACCGGAGAAAGGAAAACAACTTTTTCAGAATCTCAGGTGTGTGGCTATACAGTGTATGTGCTTTGTGTGTGTGTGTGTGTGTGTGTGTGTGTGTGTGTGTGTGTGTGTGTGTGTGTGTGTGTGTGTGTGTGTGTGTGTGTGTGTGTGTGTGTGTGTGTGTGTGTGTGTGTGTAAACACAGGTATTTTCAGAGCTACCCACACACAGCTAACAGGCTGGTGTTTTGGGCGGCAGTGCTAGACTTAGAGACACACAGCTTGCTCCATCCCTTCCTTAACTTCTGTTTTGACATCCTCCTGATTCTGAGAACTCAACCAACCTCTCATGGTATAGATTGTGTGTGTGTGTGTGTGTGTGCATTTGCGTGTGTGTGCCTGTGCGTGTGCATGCATGTTTGCATTCCAAACATGCAGCTGTTTAAGGCACTGCAGACCCTGGATCGAACCAGGGTCTGCAGTGACACCTCTAGCACTGCAATGCTAGAGGTGTCACTGCAGACCCTGGTTCGATCCTGGGCTGTATCACAACCGTCCGTGATCGGGAGTCCCATAGGGCGGCGCACAATTGGCCCAGCGTCGTCCGGGTTAGGTGAGGGTTTGGCAGGGGTAGGCCGTCATTGTAAATAAGAATTTGTTCTTAACTGACTTGCCTAATTAAATAAAGGTTATATATATATATATTTTTTTAAATCACATAAACCCCCTCTAGTTTATTCCTGGTAGTATAGGTATAAGATAGAAGAAAATAGAATACAATGCTAAGGATCATCTCCTATTTGTCGCACACTGAAAGGAGAGCAATCCAGTGTTTCCTTTATCTACTAAACTCACCCTCAACATGGCATCAGTGTAAGATGCTATTAAGTCATTTATTTGATTTACGTTAACAAATGATATGTGGATTAAAATTATTTTCAAATTATTTTTCATGTGAAAGAATGTCAAAATGGAAGCTGTATCAGCTTTAGCATCAAGTCAATGATGGCATCTCAGAGTATATGGTCTACCTAATAGATATTTGGGTTGTTTCCAAATGAAAGCAAACCGGCCATAAAAAATAGCACTGAATACAAAATAAGGTAAGAAAATGTACTTCAATTAAAAACTTTTGAAAATACTTTTAGGTACCTACCTCCATTGCATGATTATTGTTTTATAAGAGAATATGTTTACATTGAACATGATATAAAACATTCCATGTGCATTTGTAAAAAGCAATAAAGCAAACTTGAAGTATTCAAAAAAACATTTGGTTATTTCTACAAACTACTAGACAGTGGAAACATACAGTGAACAGATATTCATGTTAAACTCTCAATGATTATTTCATTTATATGTAGTCATCCATATACATAAAATTTGAACACAATGAATAATATTCATAACTTAAAAAAGGCATTCCCTTATCAAAAGCACACAAGGCACAGATTTAGGAATATATTCCGATCAGGAACAGATGAGTGTTTCATTCATCTATTACATTTTGATGAAGGTGGAAGATTGGGGCTTTATAGTTTTGGCATTGTGTGGTTTACTAAACAGTGCTCCGCTGCTCGGCTTTACGGCTCGGATATGGAGCTCGTGGGGAACGTATGAAGTGCTTTGGAGTACATTGAGCGTGTACTAGTCTAACTCCCCTCTCCAGAAGTCAACAGACGTTTGGATTTCAGAGTTAAGTTGGCTTTATCTTTACTACATGGATATCCATCCAGATACTAGCCGTCCGCTACCAGATAGCAAATAAAGAACAAGTCATGTTCTGACAGGAAGCCTGTACGTGTCCTATTTGGCTGGACAGGACAGTCCCATTCTGTGGTACTAGACTGCCCCCTGCTGGGGAGACAAAGAGCTGTTTTATGTTTAGTAAGAAGAAGTTGGACATCACATCCAAAACATAGAACCAAATATGTCCATAACAACAAGCAATCTGTAATAGACACTTAACCAAAGACACCCACAAATGGTCAAAATGTCCTGTAATAGCAACCGTGTCCATGAATGAGAATAAAACAGAGATAATTGATTAACACATTCCCATCTGCAGATGTCCTTCTGTCTATGAAAATCAAACCCCAGACTCCACAGTGTCCTCTGAATCAACTTGTCATTGTATTTCACTTTCCCTCATTTTTTCAGTTAGAAAGGTAGTAAAACATTTATAGTTGATCTGTTTCAAGCTGTCCATTGCTCTAGGGCAAAAACTCAGGAGAGGGCTCCCGAGTGGCGCAGCAGTCTAAGGCACTGCATCTCAGTACAAGAGGCATCACAACAGTCTCTGGTTTGATTCCAGTATCACATCCGTCCGTGATTGGGCGGCACACAATTGGCCCAGGTTGTCCGGGTTTGGCCGGGGTAGGCCCTCATTGTAAATAAGAATTTGTTAACTGACTTGCCTAAATAAATAAAAGTAAAATAAAATGCACACTTCTGATGGTAAAAGTTAGCTAGCTTTCTCACGTGGAGTCAAAGGAGCAATTTACATGGACCTGGAGACGAGTGTGTGTGCATAGGTTCTTCTCTTTTTTTATTTTGATCTAAATGCAAAGCAGGTGATAGGTGCTCCAGTTTCCTGCAGAAGTAACTCCCTTGTCTGGGGCTCTCCCACTGATAAGAGTCCTACTTCTCCACAAATAAAAGAGCCTGGTATCATTTCCACTGCCTTCCAAACAACCCCCGTCTCCTACCCTCCTCACCCTTCTGGGCATCACAAAGCCTGCTCTATTTGCTCCCAATTCAAGGCCCAATTGCATATAAAGTTACAGCAAATTTGTTTGGAGGAAGAGTTGCTGAGGCCTGCGGTCCCTGGAGCAATAACAGCCTTGTCTTTCAGGGGCCGCGGGGAGATCTGGCATGAGCCACTAAACAGAACTCAACACCACCAACCCCCACAATGGCCCCAGCTCACAGGCAGAGAGGGAAGGGGGAATGAGAGTGGTGGAGAGAGGAGAAACAAGGAGGGGATGGGGATGGGGGGTGGGTCTCAGCTTGCAGGTGTTCAGGTAGAGAGGAAGCAGAAGCTTACCCCCCCCCCACCACCACACACACCACCCGTGGCGTGGGATGGGAGGTAACTCCAGCCCAGCCCACTGTGCCAATATTGCAACGGTGGCTGGTTCTCTGCCGGGGCTGGGTGGGGGTGCTGTGGTGGTGTGTGATGGGGGGGCTCAGTTACCTCACACACACGTCTCTAATCGCAGTTGGCGCTAATGGAGGAGGTGCACAGATACGGGGAGAAGGAGAGCGGAAGAACAAACTGGAGGGAGTAAGAAAGGGTTTGTACCTGTTAGCTCACTAGACTGGATCTGTCTGCACACTAATCTAACACAGAGAGGGATTACATTACTGAGTGTGTGTGTGTGTGTGTGTGTGTGTGTGTGTGTGTGTGTGTGTGTGTGTGTGTGTGAGGGTAAGAGGTTATAGTGGTTAGGTTTAGGGTTAGGAGTTAGGTTTGGGCTAGAGTTACAGGTTAAGGTTAGGGTTATGGTAAGGGTTAAGGTTAGGGTTATGGTAAGGGTTAGGGTTATGGTAAGTGTTAAGGTTAGGGTTATAGTATGGGTTAGGGCTGGAAAGAATTACACATTGGAAATAATTAACAAAAAACAGAGCAAACTAGAATGCTGACAACTGTGACTGACCCAAAATAAAGGAAATCTTTGACTATGTACAGACTCAGTGAGTATAGCCTTGCTATTGAGGTGGGCACTGAGCTGCACTTCCTATTTGCACATTGTTACACATCGAGAGAGAGATCGAGAGAGAGAGAGAGAGAGAGAGAGAGAGAGAGAGAGAGAGAGAGAGAGAGAGAGAGAGAGAGAGAGAGAGAGAGAGAGAGAGAGAAGACAAGAAGGGAACCATATCTCATGTCCCTCTGGGGACACAGCCATAAAGTTAGACACCTTCCACCAGGAATCTGAGAATGTAAAGAACACCTTTCTTTAACCCACTAGTTACAGCGTCTTCAAACTGCAGTGCTAAATGCTAACACAGACAGGCAGAATGCTCATATCAATATTTCACACACATAATAACCTGTGTAATAATCGGACAAAGTGGTGTTTGGGTCAGGTGTGGTGATAGCCGAGCGTATGCGTCTTCAGATTGAACACACAGCAGCATGCCATGCTATACCACAGGGTGTAAAGACTATGCTAAAGTCCAGTTTGTACTAGGGCTGGGAATTGCAAGGGATTATCACGATACTTAGGTGTCGATACAATATGTATTGCGATTTGATTCTGTGATTTTATTGCGATTTTTTGTTCCAAACATATTGCTCACCATATATTTGTCTGCTGCAGAGAGACAAGACAGCCATGGCAAAACATGTCAGTTCACTATTTAAAAAAAAAAAGAAAAGGAAAACAAGTTATAGCCTGAAAAATACCGGAGTTTTGGCATAGGTACAGCCGACTAACGGTAGAAAATGTATTTAATATCGGCCCCAAAATAAGATTGTGGTATGGCAACAATGACAACACACCATGTTGACAGCATACAGGAAGAGAACCCTCATGAAAAGACACACAGACCACTTCATAAAAATCCCCCCCCAATAGACCTCCAAAAGTGCTTCTAGAAATCAGATTGTAAACCATTGATGCCAGGGGCTCAGTCTGATTCAGTAATGTCAGAGTCCAAAGCAGCTGTCTGCTCAGGGCCCAATTGAGGAAATCCATGTAACAACTGTTCAGCACACAGAGGATCACAATCCTCCGCCTTGTAGAGGGCAGAGTAGAAATCCACGGCATGTTGACGCATCTCACCGTCATTCCCATCAAGGAGACGAAGGCAGACATCTGTTTGCGTTGCAATGTCAAATGCCCTTGGTAAAAAAAAAACGCTAGGAGCATCCATATCTTTGAGGGTAGCAAAGCGAGACCTAATCAAGTCACCCTTCACTCTTTCATGTAAAAACGAGTTCATGACTAGTCCGAGGTCATTCTGAGTGAGCAACTTCAATTCAATGGATTTGATGTCCTGTTCTCTTTAACTTCAATACGAGACAGAGCAGTATACGGTTGAAAAAACTCACATATTTGGGCCTTCCCAACCTCCCACCATTGTCTCAAGGACTCAAAATGTAATTTAATAGCCCTCTATTTTTCTTACTCTCCACATATCAGAAAGCTCAAACTTAGTTCATAGACCAGACAGACAAGTAGCTGACCGCAGGTGAGGTTATTCAGCAGTGCGATCAACAGTAAAATCCACTGTACAGTTCCATTCCCACTCTAAAACCATAAACCCCTCTTGGTCACACTGTCTTAAGGTTTCCTTTATTTGATGATCAAATACAGTAATACGCTCATTAGGAAAATATTTTTTTTTATATACAGTTGAAGTCGGAAGTTTACATACACCTTAGCCAAATACATTTAAACTCAGTTTTTCACAATTCCTGACATTTAATCCTAGTATAAATTCCCTGTCTTAGGTCTGTTAGGATCACCCCTTTATTTTAAGAATGTGAAATGTCAGAATAATAGTTAGAGAGAATTATTTATTTCAGCTTTAATTTCTTTCATCACATTCCCAATGGGTCAGAAGTTTACATACACTCAATTAGTACTGGGTAGCATTGCCTTTAAATTCTTTAACTTGGGTCAAACGTTTCGGGTAGCCTTCCACAAGCTTCCCACAATAAGTTGGGTGAATTTTGGCCAATTCCTACTGACAGAGCTGGTGTAACTGAATCAGGTTTGTGGGCCTCCTTGCTTGCACATGCTTTCTCAGTTTTGCCCACAAATTATCTATGGGATTGAGGTCAGGGCTTTGTGATGGCCACTCCAATACCTTGACTTTCTTGTTCTTAAGCCATTTTGCCACAACTTTGGAAGTATGCTTGGGGTCATTGTCCATTTGGAAGACCCATTTCCGACCAAGCTTTAACTTCCTGACTGATGTCTTGAGATGTTGCTTCAAAATATCCACATAATTTTCCTCCTCATGATGCCATCTATTTTGTGAAGTGCACCAGTCCCTCCTGCAGCAAAGCACACCCACAAGGCTTGCAAGTCTCCCCCTTTTTCCTCCACACATAACGATGGTCATTATGGCCAAACAGTTCGATTTTTGTTTCATCAGACCAGAGGACATTTCTCCAAAAAGTACGATCTTTGTCCCCATGTGCAGTTGCAAACCATAGTCTGGCTTTTTTTATGGCGGATTTGGAGCAGTGGCTTCTTCCTTGCTGAGCGGCCTTTCAGGTTATGTCGATATAGGACTTGTTTTACTGTGGATATAGATACTTTTGTGCCTGTTTCCTCCAGCATCTTCACAAGGTCCTTTGCTGTTGTTCTAGGATTGATTTGCACTTTTCGCACCAAAGTATGTTCATTTCTAGGAGACAGAACACGTCTCCTTCCTGAGCGGTATGACGGCTGCGTGGTCCCATGGTGTTTATACTTGCGTGCTATTGTTTGTACAGATGAACGTGGTACCTTCAGGCATTTGGAAATTTCTCCCAAGGATGAACCAGACTTATGGAGGTCTACAATTTTTTTCTGAGGTCTTAGCTGATTTCTTTTGATTTTCCCATGATGTCAAGCAAAGAGGCACTAAGTAGGTAGACCTTGAAATACATCCACAGGTACACATCCAATTGACTCAAATTATGTCAATTAGCCTATCAGAAGCTTCTAGAGCCATGACAATTTTCTGGAATTTTCCAAGCTGTTTAAAGGCACAGTCAACTTAATGTATGTAAACTTCTGACCCACTGGAATTGTGATACAGTGAGTCATAAGTGAAATAATCTTTCTGTAAACAATTGTTGGAAAAATTACTTGTGTCATGCACAAAGTAGATGTCCTAACCAACTTGCCAAAACTATAGTTTGTTAACAAGAAATGTGTGGAGTGGTTGAAAAACAAGTTTTAATGACTCCAACCTAAGTGTATGTAAACTTCCGACTTCAACTGTATATATAACATCTGCCTTGACCAATAAAACCCAACACTTGACAATCTCTGTTGTAGATTCCACAGTCACCCCTAAGCCTGAAGAAAACAAAATTGCCACCCCAGAACTGAAATTAGTACCATGACTGAGTATATGCTGCCCCTCCCACAACATATCCCCGTCAACCTCATTAGCCTCATCACTATGTATCTCCTGTAGAAAAAAAACGACATTAAGCCTTTTCTGTTGTATTACTTCTAATACCCAAGCCCTCTTATTCCTGTCCCTTCCCCCATTAATATTGAGAGAACCTACTCTTAGTATCTCCGTATAGAAAAGAGAAAGGAAAAACAGAAGAAACCACAGAGAAACCAGACAAAGAGAAAAAAGCACCCTATGAGGAATGATAATCATCACTGTTTTAATATTCTCTTATCCTAACCACGTTTCCCACCACCTTTTGCTGCCGTGACAGCAGTAACAAATTTCCTCAAGTGGAAACGCTTCTTCACACTCAGCTGGTCTAACCCCACTGTCTTCTGTAACACAACAGCTGACCTCACAAACTTAACAACATGAAAGAAATGTGCCAATTTAACAGATTTCCCAAAAGTCCAGTCCAGGAACCCATTTTCCTCACCTAGATTGTAAATTGAGTCATCGCCAGTTGCTATCACATTAACAGAGATATCAGACATGTCCAGATCCCTCTCCTAATCCTCCTCAACTGAGGCCACAGACCCCTGACTCGCCTCTGTCACATTCCTCTCAACACTCCCCGCTTGCACCCCATCACTCGTACTGGGCATCTCCTCCCCAGCCTGGGAGACTAGCCAGACCTGAACCCCCTCCTGTACCCCATTACTCGTACTGGGCATCTCCTCACCAGTCTGGGGAAATGGCTCTCCAGATCCGTCCGTACATCCTACAACCCTATTTTTCTGCTGCACATCAGATGCTATGTTCCCCTCTGGTACAAGCTGCAACTCCGTACCCCCAACACAAACAACAGGTGCTTATGCAGCAACAGGTGCTTATGGCTGCTCTACCACTGTCAGCTCACCTCTCCCTACATCAGTGGGCCCAGGCATTACGAGGAACACCTGCATCCCACTCTCCGCCTTCTCCCTTTTCGGGCAAGCATGTCGCTTACGGCCAACATCCCCACACTCAAAACACTGTTGACTACCCATACTAGCATAAGCCATATACAGTCTGTTGTTATACTTGACTTCAAACGACAACTCTAAAGTCTGCTCCGATGAGTCCAAAAACATAAACACCTGTCGCCAAAACGACATAACCTGTTTCAGAGCCGGGTGTTTGCAACCCAGCAGAACAATGTTAATTGAACTTGCAAACTTCCCAAACCACAATGGCTCGCGCTCCAATAGCTCATTGGGAATAAAAGGCGGTACATTCAAAATAGTCATCCTTGTTGACGGAGAAAAAAAGGGGCGTAAACTTCAATAAACATACCTTTAAGAAGCACACCATGCTCAACCATCCGATCGACAAGATGCTCTTCTTTAAGAAAAACCACCACCGCTTTATTAATCCACAAAACATTTTGATATCCTAAATTCTCTCCTACAGCGACCAGAAACTCCTCCACAGTGACAGTAGTTTCAGTAACACATCTGAAGCTGTGCCGAAGTGACAGGGACGGCGTCCCCATGTGGGTCGCCATCCCTACCAAACCAGGGCAATTCCAACAAGAAATACAACATACCTAATTCTAAAAACCCTTAATCATGCATAAAACAAGGAAAACCACCAAGAAAAGGAAACAAAAAGAAACATAGGCGATCTAACTCCAGACACCACTCGCACTCACCCATACAATTCAGAGAGAGAAAGAGAGACAGAGAGAGAAAGCGAGAGAGAGAGAGACAGAGAGAGAGAGAGAAAGAGAAATAGAGAGAAAGAGAGAGATACAAAGAGAGAGAGCGGAGACAAATTTGACCCTAACAATTACAGAGGCAATTGTGTGAACAGTAACCTGGGGAATGTTTTCTGTAGTATTATAAATGTAAGAGTTCTAAACTTCCTTAATAAGCACAACGTCTTGAGTAAAAGCCAAATTGGATTTATACCAAAACATCGCACTACTGATCATATTTACACCCTACACACCCTGATAGATAAACATGTCCGTCAAAATAATACCAAAATATACACATGCTTTATCGACTTCCAAAAAGCATTTGATTCTATTTGGCATACAGGACTGTTCTACAAAGTTATTGAAAGTGGTGTAGGGGGTAAAACATATGACAATTAAATCAATGTATACTGGCAATACGTGCAGCATTAAAATTGGCAAGAAAAGAACAGAATTCTTTAACCAGGGGCAGGGCCTTCACCAGGGTTGCAATCTGAGCCCTGCACTCTTCAATATTTACATAAACGAATTGGCCACTATTCTAGAAAAATCCTCAGCCCCTGGTTTTTAGTCGCCACAATTCAGAGGTTAAATACCAACTCTTCGCAGATGACCTATGCCTGCTGTCGCCCACAGCACATGGCCTACAGCAGAACCTGGACCTGCTAGAGCAGTACTGCCAGACCTGGGCCCTGGCAGTAAACCCCAAAAAGACTAAAATAAAGATTTTCCAGAGAAGATCCAGATCTCAGGGAATTAGACCAAAGTTCTCAATTGGTACAAAATATATAGAGTTCTGCACACACTACAATTACTTAAAATTACTTAAAAATAAGCTCAACTGGACACCTTAATGAGGCAGTGAATGAACTGAGAGAGAAAGCACGCAGGGCATTCTACGCCATTAAAAAGCAAAATCAAATTGAAATACCTATTAAAATTTGTCTAAAACTAATTGAATATGTAATTGAACCAATTGCACTTTATGGCAGCTAGGTGTGGGGTCCACTTGCAAAACAAGATTTCATCAAATGGGATAAACACCCCATTGAAACCCTGCATACAGAGTTCTGTAAGATTCTCCTACATGTCCAGAGGAAAACTACAAACAATGCACGCAGGGCAGAATTAGGCCAATATCCACTAATTATAAAAACTCAAAAAGAGCAATTAAGTTTTGGAAACATCTAAAATACAGTGACCCCCTCTCATATCATTACCAAGCCCTGCAATGCCAAGAGCTGAGCAAAGAAAAGAGTCCCCTCATCCAGCTGGTCCTGGGGCTGAGTTCACAAACTTGTTCTACTAACACACTGAAGCCTCAGGACCAGAACATCCAATCAATCAGAATAAACCAAATTACAACACAGTCAAAACAAAACTACATTGCTTATTGGGAAACACAAGCACAAACACAAAGCAAAATGCAGTGCTATCTGGCCCTAAATCGACAGTACACCATGGCTAAATAAAGGTAAAATAAAAATAAAAATATTTGATCCTGATCCTGATCCTGATCACAACCTTAGAAAAACCTTGACAAAGTACAGGCTCAGTGAGCACAGCCTTGCCATTGAGAAGGGTAGACACAGGAAAACCTGGCTCCCTGTAGAGGAAAGGCTGTGCAACCACTGCACAACAGCAGAACCTGAGACAGA